>NC_050174.1:23557061-23857061 GCF_008315115.2 Sander lucioperca
AAGACACATTCCAAGCAGCCGTTTGTAATGTTGTAACACTGAAAATGACACAGTGCCTGAGGACACACACACACACACACACAGAGACACACACACACACACACACACACACACACACACACACAGGTAGAGATGTCTGGCTACTATTTGCCTCATAAGCACCTGTTGCCTGAAAAATATTAGACAGAAGCTGGAGTCTATTAAAGGGACAGTGTGTCCAAAGTTTAACTGCCAGCATTTCATGCCTGTTTAAAGAAGGAAAAAACAGCACGGCAGTTACAGGCAGATAAATATTGTTGTATAGATTTTCCCAATTACCCCTAATGTTATGCAGCCATGTTAGTTGATGAAACCCCACATCCACACCAATACAGTGAATCATAATGGACGTTTCCAGGTCTTTCACATCTGGGCTCTCGGAGTCTCTGCACCTTCATTGCAGCCGGGGAATGACTGTAACGGCACTGTAGCGGCACTTTCTACCTATATGTAGTATAGTTGTGACATCACAACCGTACGGAAGTCCTGACGGCTTGTTTAAAGGCACAGTTTCTGAATACAGACTGTGTGTCTTCTTTTTCTCTCTTTATTACTTTCACAGTATATATATATATATTAGGGCTGTCAATCGATTAAAAAAATTAATCTAATTAATTACAGACTCTGTGATTAATTAATCGAAATTAATCGCATACATAATTAACGGTGCCTGAACCGATACTTTTTAAAGAAAGAAAACAAAGGGTACTAAACAACAGTTGGTGACATTAAAGAACGACTTGTTTATTGCTAAGGCCATAAGGTCAAAATTAAATGATTTAATAATAATTTATAACAATAACTTATTTCACTAGTAAATTGCTGTTGAACGACAAAAACAACCACCAGATGGGAAAAGGACATTTACAATAACTTCAAATGTACCACAAAGCTGTAGTTTACCAGTTTCATTGAACGCACCGTCTGTGTTGTTTTTCCGACTGCAGCTGCAGATTGTTACATCCCGGTGTTGAGTCACAGTCCTCTACAGTAAAACACAGTCAAACTTTACACCGTTCAGCGTTAGCTGTCAGCATTGTAACCGTGTTTAATCCAGCTACTAGCTAGCGGTAGGCTAACGTTAGCTGCTGTCGAGTATAGTGTTAACTAGCTAGCGGTAGGCTAACGTTAGCTGTTGTTGAGTATAGTGTTAACTAGCTAGCGGTAGGCTAATGTTAGCTGTTGTTATGTTAACTAGCGTCACGTGCAGCGGTGTTTGTGTTGCCTGTCTGTTTCAGAGCATCAGAGAGAAGTGCAGACATATCAGTAGCACCAGATTTCGGTAGCCAGGGTTGGCAGGAAGAAGATTTTTACAAGTAAATGTTCCAGTTAATGATCCAGGCAGCACATTCTCATCTCCCTCCTTCATTTTACAGTCCAATGGTGGCTAGAACGGCTCCGTGTCAAACGTCAATATGGAATGGATTAATCTGCGTTAATCTGCGTTATTTTTTTAACGCGTTATTTTTTCTCAGATGAATTAATCGAAATTAACGCGTTATTTTGACATCCCTAATATATATATATATATATATATATATATATGACCTCGACCTGCTTTATCATAAAAAAGAGACATGGAAATCTCACTTTTACCACCTGGGCCCTTTAACTTTTCTTACAAATAAACATTTAACAGATGTTTTCATTGTTTGTACGACCTGTTTTGTTGCACCTTTATTTCTCATTTTCAATGGGATTGTAGATCCATTTAATAAATAAAATTATTTTTTTTTTTATTCCAAGAACAGAAAATTCTAAATGGAAGATCTTGTGTATCAGTGAAACAGGTCACAGGACACTGTTTAACCAATAAGCACCATAACTGGTGTGCATGTATTCAACTCATTTTCAAATTGGGCACCAATCAGCCACGTCAGCCATTTTTCTTCACTACCAGCAAATGGATATATCTGGTGAATACTTGAAAACAAAATGAGTCTGCACATTTGATTAGATTACCAAGGAGTACTAAGGGAATATTACAAACTCAGATCATGATATTGAATTTGAACCTGACAGATTTCTTTCCACTTATACTTCCCCTGCAGTAATGGTTTTGTCTCTGCTCTCTCATTGGTTCATTAGAACTGGTCCAGTGTGTCTTAAGGGCCTGACAACTCCAGACATGTCTGAGTACCAGGCAGCTTGCACTGATGTTTTGCTAAATTCTGATCAATTATGGAAGAATGGATTAGCACCAAAACAAACCCAGTGCTACCTGTGTGTGTGTGTGTGTGTGTGTGTGTGTGTGTGTGTGTGTGTGTGTGTGTGTGTGTGTGTGTGTGTGTGTGTGTGTGTGTGTGTGTGTGACCATGGGCTCAGGACAAAGAGGGATTTAGGCTGATTAGGTGGAAACACTTCACGAGTTCATGAGATCAGGGGAAACTGTGTGTGCAACATGCGATTGTATGTGTGTTCATGTGCATTGTATAGCTTTCTTTATTTAATTTTGTATTAATGACAAAATGATGTCTACAGAAAACACAGACCACACTGTTGTTGTGTCAACGTGTGTGCTCCACTGCGTTAATGCAGGCTGGAATGTACCACTTGTAGTGAGCAAAGACAACGAGCTGTGTGCGTGTGTGTGTGTGTGTGTGTGTGTGTGTGTGTGTGTGTGTGTGATCACTGGGTCAGTAAGTCATGGGACCCCCTCTGATCTTTGCAGGGTTCGCGCCCTGCTGGAGTGCGGTACCAGGATGTGACAGGGCTGGGAGAGGCAGCTCTTAGCCCCCCTGACCTCCTCTAATCTCCCATGTCACCCAAAGGCCCTAATGCCCTCCTGTCTCTCCCTCCAATCTAGTACACACCTTCCACTGCCTTCACTTCACAGTCTGCTGATCCACACAAGTGACTCTGTTTGTCCTCACCATTTAAGATCAAATCCCAAATTGACTCCAGCAGCGTTTCCACTGTATACATTTCTTAGTTACGGTCCGCCGATAAGAAATTGTTGCCGCCGCTGCTTCAGCGTTTTATGAAATGTCATGAGGTCATTATTACGTGACTCTGCAGTGCCATTTGCTGAACTTAACTGAAGAGTCATCCGCTCTCTCTCCTCTTTAAAGGTGAGCAGCTGGAACAGTGATAGGACGTCATAACTCGCAAAGTCATGGCAACCAAATAAACAACAGCGTGAGTCTCCTTAGGCAGAGTGACAAACAACGGCAAAAGCCTCGACAGCTTATTTAAACCGTGCTGGTCCCGTATAATTTGACAGGTACGTAGCTTGGAAAATAATGTTACAGGCACTGGATTTGATGAATTTACTGTTTATCACACCTCAAGTGAGAAAAGTTAGCAAACGCTGTGGTCCCTCTGCCTTTGACTGCCCGCTGCAGGAGACACTGTTTTCCACCCGACACGCTGTATTAACGTTAACTGTTTAAAACTTTTTCCAGGTTAGTGGGGATGCATACAGCTCAAAACCGACATGAAAAACGTAGTAATGTTCCCTTAGCATTTTGTTTTGTTGCTAAACTGTATATAAAATGAGCGGTGACGTTAAATCAGCTGTTTCACGTATCCTAAGGTGACGTCTATTTGCTGGATTTTTCCTTAGCGGTTGTTAACTAGCAAACCTAGCCCACTCACGGCAACGTTATTGTTCATATTTTGGCACAATATTTAGTAATGGCAGTAGTAGTGGTCATAGTAAGTGAAAATGTGATTTGAGATGAACATTGTAAAATGTGTTGTGTAATGTGTAAGTAATTGTTCATTAGGTATGTGTAATATCTGTAAAGCTGAATAACGTTAGACTTAGATTTTATTCTGATCCAAAAAGTAATTTTGTGACAGGGAGGACACTATCTTGGAATGTAATTGTAAAAGACATGTAATGCTTTTAAGAACTGCAAATAAAGCAAACTGTTGGGGAAAAAAAAGTAACGTTACAGCTGCCCCGCTGCTGGAAAAAATCTTCTGCTCCAGAAAATGGAAAAATTCATCCACAATTTGAAGGCATATTTGTAAAACATGTTACAGAGAAGGCCCCCACATTAGAGCATGTACACACTGTTTGGTTCCATTTCTTTTTTTTGAGAATATATTATATGCTATTATAATTAGCAATGGTCTGTTAACATTAACATCTCAACACTATGTGAATTCATTTCACAAATAAGATCCTCTACCTGAGTTTTAGACAGTATCCCAAATAAGTTTTTAAAATAGGTATTCCCCACAGTTGGTCCTTTTGATTTTATTGATTATTAACAGTTCTCTGACTTCTGGCATCTGGTGTCTAGAATCCTGGGTTGGTCTAATGGTGGGAACACCTCTACAGCTGCTACAATCTTAGCTCTCCAACAGAACTTTCTCTGTTCTTATAGAAAATGCCTTTTCCTTGTTGCTAATTTTAATTGTGGGGTTCCTCAAGGGTCCATTCTCTGTGGTGTTCTAAATACATGCTTCCTCTCAGCCAGATCATTAATAACCACTCATCTCCCATCACTGTTATGTGGATGGTACACAGTTTTATGTCCGTCTCAAGTCCAGTAACTTAACACCTGCCTCAATGATGTCAAATGCTGGATGTCGCAAAACTTTTTAAATTTTAACAATGATAAAACTGAAATCAGCCAGGTCCAACGAAGCCTACCTGCCTAGTTCACAGCATGCTTGGTTCCCTCACTAAGAATACGAAGCGGGCTGCTAGAAATCTTGGCGTAAAACTTGATGAAGAAGTAAAGAATGTTGTTGGTTAGGTTGGGTTAGAGAAGGTTAGGTTATGGGAGAGATCACTGTTTGGGTTTAGATGACTTTTTGTCATCATGTTTACAATAATAAACATGTGATTAAGGTCAGGGAACAATCATGGCCCTGGTTAAAATAAAATCCTGTGTTAAAAGACATTTAAGTATTGTTGTTGGTTTTTATCTGCTGTTTTTTTCTGAAAAGCACTTTGTAGCCTTTCTAGGAAAAGTGCTATGTAAATTAAGTTTATTATTATTACCACGCCAATACAAGAGAAGTCCATAAAGTAAGTGCATTTAGCTAAGTTCGCATGATGGTTTAGTAATGGAACATTAGGTGCGTGACATTACTTGAATAGAGGTGGGACAAAATATCAATACAGTAACATATCGTTGTCCTTCCTTCGTTCTTCGTGCGATACAATAATCGATTCACTGGCACCAAATTTTAATTAATAAAATAAAGCACTAGATTTCCCTGCTCCCAGCGTCGCTACTTCATGGCTCCTCAAAGCTCAAGACATGAACGAGGGAAACTTGAACATAAGTTAACTAGCCGAAGAGTTTTCAACGGGATGACGGTCAGCAGTTTGAGGAAAATAACAGATGCACAAGCCACGTTTAATTCCAAAGTCTGGTCCCATAGTTGCTCTATAGTTCTGTAATTTTAATATACAGACTGAAAAACTTGTGCTGCAGAATTGTGCTGTTTTCTAACTACTTGTCCTATCCATCTGAATAAAACAGAAGTGGGCGCTGGAAATGAGGCACCATCTTTTACTCAGCATTCCACAGCTGGCTGGCCAGCAGCCCAGCATCAACAATCGTTCCCCTGTTACCAAATCAAATGTAGATCCGTCATATCTGATCATCTTCTGCCTTTGGGGCTCTCGGCCCTGACCAAGTAGCTGGAGGAACTGTCTCCAAAACAGGATCTTTTTTTAAGACCGGGTAACTTTGCAAGGTAACCACATGAGAGACCGAAAATGAAGCCTCTATAGTCTGGTTTTTCGTCCAAATGTGTCGCAAATTTTAACCAAAAATAGGCAAAAGAAAATGTAAATGAGTGCTTGTTTCCATACACTACTGTATTATTAGGAGTTGGTTTATCAGGATAAGCAGTGGGTGGCGCCAAATTTTCAGTCAAAAAAACAACATACTAATGCAGACGGAGCGGGCGCAACAATATTTATTAACTTATTAAAAGAGCGCCAGTCGAACCCCAAACTGTGAAACAACGTAAAAAACTCGATCGAAAGACATTTCTGTTTGTTTACTCTCCCTTTCTATACTCTGTGTTCATCAGACCACAAATGAGACAAGAATTAGCTAGCTATAGCGCACCTCCGCTACACCGTAAAGGGAGCGGACAGCGGCATCTCCGGAGCACCAGAGACCTTTTGCGGCTGTAGCAAATCAAATTCAACTGGCTGAGCGCAAGGCCCATCACTGGGGCAGACAGCAGGCCGATGGCCAGCGGCACTAGGTTTTTAGGTAGTCTACATGGTATTGCTTGAAACATACCATTTTACAAAAGGATAATTACATGACTAATCGTTGTACAAATCTGATTTCTTAAGCTACTTGGTATTTTTGAAGTGTAAAGACACTGACTGTCTCATGGCATCGGTTTGAAGTGTCAAAAAGACAGCAGTTGTTAAAAAGCAACTACAGTGGCGGTCTGCGGCTCAAGGCTACACTAATTTGTTTAGAGGCACAGATCAGCACCTGTCTAAACAGAGGAATGTGGGAAGAAAGTAAGAATGAAAGCAGAGGGGGCAGCATTTATGTTACTGTCCCTGCAGGGTCCCAGGACATGATGGATCACCCTGAGGAAGAACAAAGTCTGGTCATTCTGACATTCTCTCCCTCCTTCACTGTCCTCACACTGAAGATACTCCTAGTTATTAAAAGCTTTTCTTCATTTTTGTGCTTCTTTTGTTTTGTCTTAATCTTCGCCTGATTTATAGTGTTTCAAATAGATCTAGAAAATATCATGAATATCACTGACCACAACTGTATCCTGTGAAGGGTTTTATTGAAATTCCAAATGCGTGACATATGACGGAGTATCATAGGTGACAGAAAGCTTGCCAGACAGCGGCAGTACACTGACTATGCTTGTCAAAAGGTTTATCACATAAAAATCAGATCGTATGTCCACGTATTGTCCATGTCCACACAGTAACGTAAGGGTTTTATGGTATTCACTTTGGAGAGCAGTTTTCAAAAAGCTGCCGTCTGGGCGATCAGAAAATAGAAACCCCTGTATATTGTAATGTAACCAATACATCAGCCTTGCAAAAAAAAAAAAAAAAAAAACCTTAAACCGTTTCTTTCATTGTGTCAGAAAAGTGATGTTTTTGTTTTTAGATTGCATTATATTGTAATAGGGAGGTCTAATATTTTTAGTTCAACAAGTGAGGTTGAGTGGACAAAATCACTCAAAACCAGAAGGCCAAAGCTGAGTGAAAAATATACATTTTAGTGCACTTAGAAACAACAAGTCCTCAAAATTATACAACAAAATACTTCCAGTGGTTTCCCCAGTGTATTGCAAGCCTGGTGACCCACCAGGCCTAAATTGCCCCCCACCAGGAATAGGCCACTTGGATTATTTACATAGCTTGGTATAAAACTTTCATTTTCAAACCTCCAGTTAGTTTTTAAGCACTGACTTAAAGCTATAGTGCGTAGTTTTTGTCTCCCCCACGAGGAATTCTAAGTAATGACAACAAAACTGTCAGAGCGTCCACATGAAACAGCCTTCCGTGACTGTGCACCCCCTCCACGCAGTTGCTAGTAGCCAGGGAGGACATGGAGGATTAAAAAAACATGACAGACTCTTCAGAACAGTGGTGTCATCTAAAGTCTTTTAGCGGGTATACTGTACTATATAAATATATGGACCAGAATGGACATATGGGGTCTGGGTGTTCTCCCCCAGGGAAATTTTGAGCATCAAAGACTTCATTTCCTGCATTCTGATACACTTTAATGCACTAATTTACGGTGGAAATCCCATTATTTAGCCTACGCGAAGAAAAACACAGATGACAATTCAAAATATATAATAAAATATAAAGTATGTTGTTACATGTCATTGCACATTTTTAAGTGGGTATATGGAAATCCTGGAGAGGACGACACAATCTTCTGAACATAGCCATACTGAGAAATACAGATAGAGTTGTGTGGAGCTGATAGTCTTAATTAGCTTTGTAGCAACTCATTTGGCAATGGCTTGAATGCAACGGACGTTGATTAATATCAAAAAGTTACACACTACAGCTTTAATGTAGGGCAATATTGAATCTGTCATCACAGAAACTACTGGGCTCTACATTAATGCTGCCATCAGTCTGGGCCCGGCCCCAGCTGGACCCTCGTTGAAAAAACACACTTGCCACCGGGCTAAACAACTTTTCTGGGGGAAACACTGACTTCTTTTTCCATGGCCTCTGGAACGGCACATAGAAGTGTTTTCAGATCTGACGCCCCAATCAACAGTTGGTCTGTGCCTTAGATTTGGTTAGGTTTAAGGAAAGATCGGCGTTTGGTTTAAAATGACTTTGTTAAGGTAAGGGGACTGTCGTTGTCTGGTTACAATAATAAACATGTGATTAAGGTTGGAGAACAATCATGGTCACGGTTAAAAAAAAAAAGGTGGCTGTCATTGGAAGACATTCTATTGGCCCATCCATCACTGAACGTAAACATGTTGTTTCGGGGTGATGATATATCAGTATTTCCATATTTGTCAGCCGATAAGTAAAAAGCAATGTCAGTATGGAAATTCCACAATATGTTTTAAATTATTTAGAAACAGTGTCTCCATTACACAGTTTGTCCACCCGAAAGCACTGACAAGTTCACTTGTACACTGTGAGATGTCCTGCTCACTACATATCTTGGTCAATATCCTTAATAAGCACGTTGAAAGAATCATTAACATAAATGTTTTTTATGTTATTTGTGTGGCTGATGTCTCGTTACAGGATTTAGATTTTTTTAAACTATAAAATATTAATATTGATTTCCAAAATACAGTATCATTCTATCGTTTAGAGCATATTTAGTTGGCTCTTAATTATTTATTGATTGACCTCGTCACGGACACAGTCTTACTGAAGACCCTCTTTTGTTAATCTAAAGTTTACTCATTCCTTTAAATATGAAACTGCAGTTTTTCCCCTTTTGGAGGTAATAACTTGGGTTTATCTTTGTTTGCTTTTTGTTGCCTTTTTGTGGGCAAGTTTTCCCTTTTTATATACAGTAGGTTAATTATTCAATCATCGCATCACTGGAATGTTGAATATACACTTATGAAAATGATTTAAAGAAAAAAAAAAGAAAAGAAAAGAAAAATAAAATAATAATAATAATTAAAAAAAATAAATAAATAAAAAAAAAAAATATATATATATATAAAAAAATCACAGAAGACCAGGAGAGATCTAACAGAGACTAACAGAGTCAGAGACGGAGTTTACTGCTGCTTCTAAAAGATACTATTGTCTGTTTATAGGATGCACACACACACACACACACACACACACACACACACACACACACACACACACACACACACACACACACACACGAGCTCAAGGCTTTGCTTACACTATGTTATTAGTGCTCTCTTACCTGCCCAGGCCGTTTACCATCGCACTCCAGTAATTGTAGTCTAACACAAAGCCAAACATTATGAAGTCATTCAAACTATTAATCGCTATGAAACAAACAAAGATCTTTAACCAGTTCATCCATGTTCAGAACACCATATTTTAAATGGTGTGCTGCATTCACTAACTGGTAGCTACTATCAATAATATTGCCTAACGATCAATCTAGCTACTTTAATCGCAATATAAAAAGGTCAGAAACTATAATGGGAAAAGTCCATCGTATTTAGCTACGTTAGAGCCCAAAGTGACGTCTTCAAATGACAATCACTGCCCCAAAGCACCGAATATTTGACTTTACTACCATAGAAGGCTAAAAAATGACTACATATTCACATTTTCATTTCATTTTCTGTTGATCAACGTATAGTCATATGTAGCCTATAAACTGACTAATCGTTCCAGCTCTAGTTTTAACGAACAACAAAACAAAGAATCTTGCATTTTAGTCTGTTTGTGCGCACCTGTCAGCAAAAGGGTCCATTTCTTTTTTTTTTTGAAAACTACTTAACAAGAAGATCTAGGCCTACGATCGCTTCAGGCTACTAATGCAGACACGAGTTTTCTTTCTGAACAGAGAAGGGTGAAACAGCCTGGAGATGCAACCTCACATTTGGTTTTATTACGTGCCAACAAACCGGGGCAGCAGTAAAGTAATTCAGTATTACAGCCTACATACCTTCGAAATCTGATAAAATCCCTTCGAGGTGGTCATTCACGGACAGTTCCGACATGCTGACTGAGTGCAGAAGGCTCCGTGATGCCGCTCCAAGCCAGATAAGAAGAAGGAAAAAAATAAATAAACTCTCACGAAACTTGTATTCCCTATCGGAACAGAGGTGAACCGGTCCGCGCTGATGTGTGCAGGCAGGGAGCGGACTGAGCTGAGCTGTTCTGTGCTGTGCGTGTCCTCCAGGAGCATCGGCGTGTCTCTGACCCAGCCCCCCCGCCCCCCGGCTCGGCAGCCTGCAGCCTGGACCTATGGCCGAGACCCTAGGGTGACAGGGGGGCGGACGACGGACGGCTGGTGGGCGGAGCCGCATGCAACACCTGGAAAAAAATCCTCCATCAAATTTCTCTTTTCTTTGCTGTCTTTCCTCCTCCCTCGGGCTGGCTCCCCCCCCCCCCTTACCAAAAGCGTCAGATGGATGGACGTTTTCTGTCTGTTCAGAGTCCCACCCGGCGGGAAAAGGCCAGACTTAGCCCATAGGGCTACCTACACATTCCCTGTTATATATTGTTCTTAAAGTATATTATTTCTTTTTCTTGTTTGTCAAGCAATTCTATTATGTTTGCATTCTTGTCTTTTCATAGTCATAGTTCATATTTAATAATAATAAGCTATAATTGCACTGTTCACTTTTACACTACCACCATTGCACACACCCTACCATAGCACCTTATCATGGTCATTGCATGACATTGTCGGTCCATACCAGACCTTTGTAATCACTCTTTAAAAAATGTTTTTATGTATGTGAGATATATGTGTATGTGTGTTTGTTGTGTTATGGTTGTCTAAGTTACTGGATGCCTAAAATTTCCCTTAGGATGAATAAAGTATCTATCTATCTATCTATCTATCTATCTATCTATCTATCGGTCTGTCTATCTGTCTGCTGTCTGTCTGTCTATCTATCTATCTATCGGTCTGTCTGCTGTCTGTCTGTCTGTCTGTCTGTCTGTCTATCTATCTATCTATCTATCTATCTATCTTGACCAACCTTTTCCATTTAGGATGCAACACACTGAACATCATACAGGAATTGAGTAGCCCACAAATAACTCTTATATCATCAAGTAAATGCATATAGCTTACATTTCAATTTCATTTCATTCAAATTAATCTGAGTTTAAATCTCTAGTTTTAATTTTAAGACTATTTTCAGACTCTGACAGAGCAGTAGCTTTCATGTCTGGTTCTCTTATCTCAGTACCATCATCATCCTGTCTCGATACACCTCCTCTTCCTCTGCTAAAGGTCTTTGGGAAAATAAGGTGAGTTTTATATGTCTGTACTTAATATGCCTTAGTAAATTTGCTAAATATCACACTTAGTTCAACACATAGGCTACTCAACAAACACACTCAGCCTGATCTTTTGAAAATAGCCCAGTTGACGCCAGTGTTATCAGCGGGTAACCTCCGTATAGGCACCGTTTTCCAGCCGAAGCCCAGCTCGGGCAGCGCTGTTCTTCAGTCGTCGCCATGTCAGCACACTCTGAAGTCACGCAAGATTTTCGGTTTTGAGATTTGGCACATGGAATCTGACAGTGTGTGTGGTGTGTGCTGTTCTGGTCAAATTGTTGCTCTTCACACACTATAGGAAAACAGTTCAATCTATCATTACATGTCATTATGTGTGGGGTTTCTCACATATTCAACATCTGTTAAGATTTGAAAAATCTTTTAGTGTGGGCCAGCCGTAACCGATAGCCGATCCTCGTTAACCGTTAACCAACAACAAGGCAACTGAGTCCCAGTTCACCTTGTCTGGGCGACTCGGACATACTTTCGGCGTCTGCGGACAACTGCAGACTTGTACCGGTCGCGCAGCCACAGTGTTGGTTGTTGTGGAGTGGACACACGCAGCCACGTAGCCACCTTCCAAGTAGGCCTATGCAGCTGACCTCTGAGCCTCACCGCATCCATCTGAGAGGCTGTCAGCTGTGTGCCTTCCAGGCAGGTTGGCCAATTTAACCCGCCAGTCCTCATCAATATCGTGGCATGTGTCACGTAGCTCTCCGCTGTGAGCGCCGTCCAGCAGAAAAAAGAGCTTAAAATGCAACTTGCTGGTGAAGAGTTAGGACTAGCAAGTTAAAGGGAACATATGATGTTTTCTGTCATATCTACAATGTTATAATGTTGGATAATAATGAGGTAAACGTATGAAAAATCCCTGTGAGCTAAAACGTTCAGATTTCCGAACTTTTCTGAACGCTCTGGTTTCAACCGTTTTATCTACTCTCGGCTAAGTCTTAGGGCCCTGACACACCAACCAGACGGGCCGACCGTCAGCAGAAAAGGCAGTCGGACTGATCAGTCGGGTCCCCGAGGTCCAAAAAATGCCTCAGAACACACTGAGGCGACGCCGACTTGAGCGTACGCTCTGCGCATGCACGAAACGTAATACGTCTCCATAGCAGCAGGTGGCGCTGCTCTGTATTGTTTCCATTAACAGTCTGATTATTTACCAGAAAATGAAGACCGGCAGCTGATTGGACGAACGCGTCACGTGGTTCTTTTTTTCCGGAAATTCACAGCCAGACTGTCATGGCGGCTTGTTCAGAATACGATCTCATATTGTACTAAAATAGTTCACCGAAACATGTTTCTGAAAACATTTTAAGAGAGAAATAGGCCATGCAGTTGCTGAATCTGTCTTCATTTCAGATTAACAAAGGTCAGTTTAAAAGATTTTCGTCAGATTTTGAGAGGCTCATCCGCTCCCCATTTCCGGGCGAGTCCTGACTGCCCTGTCTCCGACTGAACATGTCGGGTCGGCCCAACAACAGACTTGAGTCACGGACCTCGCCAGACGGCCCGACGCCCCGACGCCCGATTATCGGGCTGGTGTGTCTTCTCTCTTACGCAACTCTAAACCAGCCTGCTATGATTGGTCATCTGCTCCAAGTGGGCTGGAGTGGGTTTTTTTAAGCCACTGCGTGTTAAAGGTTCAATATCTGATCTGATCCAATCCGTGCTACAGCTGTAACGAAATGAAAGCAGCAAACAAAGGAACAGGATCAACGAAGATAGATTCTACCCGACCTATAAAAAAAATGGCATGCAACAACAAGTTGCGTGACCAGAGACGTAACAACCCTCGGGTAAATATTGGAGATGTATTTGAGCCCAAAAGGACGGCCCAAAAGGACGGCGAGCCCAAAAGGACGGCCCAAAAGGACGGCGAGTTGGCTAACTACCTCTGAACAGGTAAGCATTAGCTTCAGGCTAATTTATCACGGCTACAAGGGACGGGTATTTTATGTAATTTCAACATTCTACAACATTTCTAACCCTACAATCTGATGTTAGCATACTGCTAACTATTAAGCACCTACATGCTAATGCGATATAGCTGTAATCTCAGCCAGTGCTGGTCATTTCTCCCCAAATTCCGGTCACTTTACTGCTGGGACATGTCTGGTTGTGTAATATTTGGTTTAGAAGCCTTTATTGGTAATTTTTCACAGTACAAAGTCCTGCTATATACTCTGTAGCTCCAGCTTTAACTAGCGAAACACGGAGCGGAGGTTCCGGAGTTTCCAGGAAGCATGCTGACCAATCAGAGCAGACAGGGCTTTTTCGGGAAGAGGGATTAAAGAGACAGGCACTCCTACAGAGCACCTCATGCAGAGGGTGAACACAGTTGCAGCAGCCATAGGCAGTATAAGAAAAATAAAGTGTTTTTCTTTAACATTAAAGCATGTAAACATGTTCTAGTACAAACACAAAATGCAAGTATAATCCCAAAAATGCTATGTAATAGTTGCCCTTTAACTAGCAGTTAAGAAATAGACTGTATAGCCATAATTTTTCTTATATCATATGACAAATTTTCCTCACCTTAAGAAATAAATAAATATCATCTGCGCTAATAATTAGTTTTAAATGTCAAGTAGGCTAACTTGCAGTAATTTATCCTGGTAACATGAATGAACAAATCCCCAGTATGTGTCTTTAGTGAAATGTTGCTATATTTCAACATCATTCAATGTAACAACTAGACTCTCAAAGCAGCTTTCCAACACATCTGGGGCAAGTCAGAGTGGGTTTGCATTCAACCCCAACTGAAGGGGACACACACACACACACACACACACACACACACACACACACCAGCCTCTGTGCAGATCATGAAAACCCACTGTGGCATTAATCCTCCCTGGTCCAGAGCCACAGGGCTAATGAGAGCCCCCGACCCCCAGTCCTAACAGGAGTGTGAGTGTGTGTGAATGTTTTGGTGACTGTGGGAATTTAGTCACATGGGTTTGTCTCCCCTCTCTCTCTCTCTCTCTCTCTCTCTCTCTCTCTCTCTCTCTCTCTCTAAGGCTGCTTAATTGCCCTGTTTCCTGTGATATGCTTGATAGTTCCAGACGGTGCATCTGTGGGTATATACATGTGTGAGTGTGACTGACTGACTGCAACCATGAGTGTGTGTGTGTGTGTGTGTGTGTGCGCGTATGTGTGGGTTTGCTCGTGCTCCGACTCGCCTGGAGGAATCTTCTTGCACAGTCCTTGATGTCTGTAGTGAATTGTCAGGGCCAAAGAATCTTAGAATTCAGGCACCACATACCACAGAAATAGATAGAAAGGCTCATAGACTGGATGGAATATGATACATGTTGGAATATGATACATGAAGCGTAGCATTAGCTTTGAGGGAAAACTTTCCATTCTTTTTTTTACAACCTCATGTCTATTGAATATGATAACACTTCACCCACCAGCTTCATTGCAGATTTAGAACATGGGAACACCACTATGCACTGCTCTGCTGGGGCAAAGTAACACTAGTTTAATATTATACCTATGTTATATATTTTGTTGAGTTGTGAACTTACACTATCCCAAATGTTTCCAACAATGTTCAGTCCTGCGGACAAAAGGTGAAGGTAGGGAGAGTCTGGCAGCAACACCCGGCAGCCATCCCATTGACGGAGGCGTATCCTCGGCCGGTATCTCGATACTCGGTGGCCAGCCCCGAAGATACTCGGTGATCTGTCCCAGCCGCGAAGTAAGTCTCTCAGCGGTGTTGAGTAACGTTATAACAACCCCCCACACATATATTGTGATATTGTGGTTTTAGCTGAGTGGCTAAAGTTAGCTTGCTTGCTTGCTCGCTAACTGGTCAATTAACGTTAGCTAGCTAACGTAACCCATACAAATCAAATCAAGAAAACGTAATTATGTAGGAGAAACTGCAGCTATTTTATCAGAATGTATAAACATTACTAAACTTAACGTGGATAAACTGTAATGGATAAACCCATCTGTGAACAGATATATTTAAGTGGCAATTGTGTTAAACAACAAAAACTACAACTCCCATTATGCCACCTCCATTGTTTTGATTAAGAGGGTACATATTGTACGTTTAAACCGGTTTTAACAAGGTCAATTTACCCCAAATATTTAAACAATGTTTCTTTTTTTATTGTAAACAAAAGTCATACATAATAAAGCAAAATTTTAATATAATAGAAATTATAAATGTTATTTGTATCACACCTATTCCTACTCTCTTACTCTGACAAGGATACAGGAGGGGTTAATGGTCATTTCTACATGCGATCTAGGCCTTGTATGACTGGAGTGAGAGCTGTTTCCATATTCTCATCATTAGGGTTATACCAGGGCTGTTTCTAAGGCTGATTTATTGTAGCACATAGGCTCTACGCCTTCGCATAGCCTACGTAAGTGGCCGACACCATTGTGAGGATTTACCCTTATGTGCTGGTGTGTTTGTATCGATCTAGCATATCTCTTTGAGAGAATATCAGAGCCAGTATGTGTGCGTGGGGAGAGTGTGGTAAACGATAGTGATGGGGCTAAGCTTCGGAGTGAGTACCGATTCGGCGGTGGAGACGGAGAAACAAAGTGTCTCCCCTATGCAGTCTGGCCACGGTCGGAAAGCTGTAGCAGGAAAAGTTAACCCTCTCCTCCATTTAATGTCGTTCACTTGGAAGGAGAACCAGGAAATTAGTCGGGGGAAATGCGATGCTACCAAGCCACGGCCAAGCGGACCAATCACAGTTGTTGCAGTCTACGTCGCCGCAACGTGAAGTTACATTTCTGGGGATGTGCACGTCAGACTACAGCGTAGGGTCCATATCTACTTGAGGGTAAGCTGGACCAGGTGATAGACAGATGAATTGGTGCCATGTTGGCAGCAAAGCATTTAGTGTACCAGACAGTCATTGTGAAGAGGAGTTTGAAGGCAAAACTCTCAATTATCAGAAAAAAAGTGGCAGGAGCGCTCCTGGTGCTCAAGGAAGGGAATAAAGTACAGAAGAATTATGACTAAAACAGTCATAAAAAAACCATGTCAAGGCGCTTAAGGTTGGTGATAAAAGGCCTTTAATTAACAGGGAAAGGCATTAAAAATACACCAACGTGTATCGGCTTGAGCCTTCCTTTTAGCACTTTTTGTAACCAACCTTGAGTGCCTGGACATGGTTTTTTTGTCATAATTCTTCCTCCTTTCTGTGCTCTCCATATATTAGTTGAACTTGTCCTAAACCTTACCTATGAGCATTGGGTAAGATAGAAAGCTCACAAATGCAATCAGCTGTAATGAGATTTTTGCAAGTTGGCCGTGTCATCCTTAGAGATACTGTGAAGAGCAAAGACATCTGCCAGAAGCAAGAGGGAGACCCAAAAGGCCAGTTGAGGTGGTTTGGACATCTGAGGAGATCTTTAATGTGACCCTTTGGAGGCATTTCAGGCCCCTCCAATGTGGAGGAGACAAGGTTAGGAATATATATTACATCTGGTGTGGGAACTGAGTATCGTCTGCATAGAAAAATATTTCAATAGTACACTGCATATAACACCGATAACAAAGATGGCAGAAACCACTGGGTACTACTGCATGTAGCTGTTTTACCATTTGGAAAATAAAGTGAATGTACAGCAGCTCAGTTATTGATGAGCGGACACTCTTCTCTCTTGTAGACCCATTTTGTTGTTTAAGCTGATTAGACAGCTGGATTCTGACATAAAAACCTTACCTGGAGCACCTTTACAGTGCATAAACAGCTGGTCAGAGGCCTCGTAAAAGATCATAATAAATTCCTAACCTCACACACACTGCACACATACTGTACAGTATGTATGGACTGTGCATATTTAAACCATTTCCGTATCTTTTCCATGATATGAAGATATCTAGAAACATGAATGAATCAAAGACTTTACCCATGGTATGCCATGGCCATGGTTAGTAGCTTAGTCTCAGAGAACTAGACATCATGACCCAATCAGTGTTGTCAGTGTCGGTGTTGCTGAAGGTCTCCGTTGAGACTGCAACACAACCCCGCAGATTCCAAACCAAAACGAAACAGAAGGGTTTCCAAATGTCTCCGGTTTAGGGGCTCGGAAACACCAGAGCAGGGGGAATGAGAAGGGGAAACACCAGAGCAGGGGGAATGAGAAGGGGAAACACCAGAGCAGGGGGAATGAGAAGGGGAAACACCAGAGCAGGGGGAATGAGAAGGGGAAACACCAGAGCAGGGGGAATGAGAAGGGGAAACACTAGAGCAGGGGGAATGAGAGGGGGAAACACCAGAGCAGGGGGAATGAGAAGGGGAAACACCAGAGCAGGGGAATGAGAGGGGGAAACACCAGAGCAGGGGGAATGAGAAGGGGAAACACTAGAGCAGGGGGAATGAGAGGGGGAAACACAGAGCAGGGGGAATGAGAGGGGGAAAACCAGAGCAGGGGGAATGAGGGGAAACACTAGAGCAGGGGGAATGAGAAGGGGAAACACTAGAGCAGGGGGAATGAGAGGGGGAAACACCAGAGCAGGGGGAATGAGAAGGGGAAACACCAGAGCAGGGGGAATGAGAAGGGGAAACACTAGAGCAGGGGGAATGAGAGGGGGAAACACCAGAGCAGGGGGAATGAGAAGGGGAAACACCAGAGCAGGGGGAATGAGAAGGGGAAACACCAGAGCAGGGGGAATGAGAAGGGGAAACACTAGAGCAGGGGGAATGAGAGGGGGCAACACCAGAGCAGGGGGAATGAGAAGGGGAAACACCAGAGCAGGGGGAATGAGAGGGGGAAACACCAAAGCAGGGGGAATGAGAGGGGGAAACGTAGCAAAAGATATTCGTTTTTAAACCAAATCATAGCAATGTAAACGTAGCCTGAAGCTCTTCTTTAAATCTTTCATTAAATTGATCAGAATATAGATTGATAATTAAAGTTCTATTATTAATTATCCATCAGCTCTTCAAATGTATGCTGAATTGTCTATTTTACAAATATCAATTGTACTTTATGCCGTTGATGTTGGACGGTGATGGCATGTGGCAATGTTCATCAGGATCAGAAAATCAGCTCAACAGTCTCCTGCTCACTCTGCTAGCCTGGCCGGTCAAAGTTTTCAAATGTAAACATCAGAGGAAAAGGATGAGATCGCCATAAGCTACGACCTATTGATTGATTGATTGATTGATTGATTGTTTGATTGATCAAATGTTTGTTTATCCCTGCAATTTTGTAATTGTAACTGTGGAACATTTCTCATCTGACTGTGTAGAAGCGTTTTCAATGAAGCTTTGCAACACGTGCATTTTAAAGTTTGTTTTTCAGTGACACTTCAAAGAACGTTGTGGAAAATGTTATACGTTATAGAATACTAGTTACTGTCATTTGAGAGTAATTAGTTATATCACAATATTACTGTCTCTTAATTGTAACACTACTTTTGCATTACTTTTGAGTTACTTTCACCAAAATAACAGTGGAAGTTTGACTTGGTAGGTAGCTTGTGAATTTCTGTCATGATTGTTATTTTCTGTTATGTTCCGTTTCCTGTTTTATTTTGTAGTCTGTCTTGTCTCCCTTGTCTTGTCTACTTTACTTCCTGTCTTTGTTTGTTTCCCGCCTTTTTTGATTGTTCCACCTGTTGTGTCACCTGTCCCTCATTAGTCCTCGTTACCTGTGTATTTAGTCCCTGTTCTGTCTTTGTCTCTTGTAGGAGCATTTCATCCTGTTTCCCGTTCATTCTGTTTGCTGTGTATTCTTTTGCCGTGTTTCCTGTTGGATGTTTCTCTGTGTTTTTGTGGATTCTGTTTTTCGATTGTTCCAGCCTGGCTACCTTCCTGAGGACACTTTGTGTAAGACTCTTTTGTTTTAATAAATCCTCTCACTGCATTTGGGTCCAAGCCTAGTCTTTCCTGACTAAACCTGACAATTTCACCACCGGATCAATAAAGTCTCCTTTTTATCCACTTTAATACATCATAGATTATTCATATTTTGTATAATTAACATGAATATGAAAAGTAACTAAAGCTATAAAAATAGAGTAGTAAAACATACAATAGGCAAGTAGGAGAAAATGAAAATACTCAAAAGTAGCCTACCTTACAGTTGTAGTGAAGTACGGCATAGTTACTTTCCACAGCTGATAAAATGCAATGATATTTACGTGTAGCAAGCCTCAACATTAATTCCCGACATGTTTATATCTGTCAGCAGCTTGGACACACTGCTGTCCCAATTGACGTACCATCACCTGTTGGGACACAGATGTTGTCCGTACCGTCTCTGGTCCTGGCTCTGACCACGGAAACTACAAGTTATTACGGGAACATAATAACTCCTGAAAATAATGTCCATCACGCAAATGTATCTGTCGCTGCAGTCATCTCAACCATTGAATTCCAGCAACAGGAAATAATACTCACAGCTTTTTTCTTCCTGTGAAGAAATGTTTCGCGGTGTTGGTGAATTCTTAAGAAATCAAAACGCCTCTAAATGTTGCGTTAAAATACGTTGTAACTCGCGTTACTGAGATTGTAACGGGTATAATATTACCGAAATTTAAGTAGTAATGCGTTATATTACTCCGTTACAGCAAAAAGGAATACATTACTTTAATTGCGTTACTTTTGTAAAGCGTTACTCCCAACACTGATTGTGGAGCATGAAAGAGGTGCCTTTAAGAACTTAATTGCAGGTTAGTAAAACACTATTTATCCATCATGAAGGTAGTGTAAATACTGCACTGGTTATCTAGTGAATATATTGTATGTTTAAACAGCTTGGTATGGGCAAGGAAAGAAGATGAGTCTCATGTTCGGCAATGTTTGTTCAGTTTGCTGTCACATCATTTGACCCGCAAACATTGCTGAAGTGAAAGTTATATCACAAATCTATATTGTTCCATATCCTTGCACATTTTTAAGTGGCTTTACAGAAATCCTGGAGCTTTCTTAGTGGGTATACAACGTATACCTGTGTATCAAGCATCACGGAGTCCATTCTTGACCTATGTAAAGTGTATGTAACAAAATAATGTAAACTCCAGGTCCACTTATAGCTTTCAGCTGCCACGGCCTTTATTCAGCAAATGAAGACGAAAACTGCGAAAGCAAGTAAGTGGACCTTGAGTTGATATTTTCCAATAGTTATATTTTCCACAAAGTACTATTAGAAACCTTTGTACATTATTTATAAAGCCCAATGAGACTTGTGAGAATGAGAAAGTAAATCTTGAAAAAAACAGTCTGTTTATAATTAATAATTCCAATTTGGGCTTGTTGGCTTCAGTAAGAACTTATAACCTTTTTTCTTTAAAGCATAGAATTTTAGAATCAATCATCATTTCACACTGAAGGGGTTCCTGGAGGCCACCCAAGGAGATTAGCTTGCATCACTTTTATGCTGCTGCTCAACAGGCACTGGGAACCTATCATTTAACAGTGCACTGTGTTGGCAGTAGGATACAGTATTTAGTTTAAGGATCAAACTCTACTTGACCCTTGGTGTGTGTGTTAGTACTAATGGCCCATTTAAAGATCATTGCAAACATTGTGCTTTCCACGACACTGCACAAACAACTGGGATTGACTTTAAGTAAAATGCTATCACCCTGAATGCCTGACTTCATTTCCCACACTAGTAATCCTCCAGGAAATTCTCTAACTGCAAGTGTGTGTGTATATATATTTGGCTTGACTGGAACCTTTCTCGGTTCAGGCTACGGAAACACCAGTATTACTGTGGAACTACAGACCAATGGCGCCAGAAGTAGGGGGGTAGAAAGTAGTTATTTTTCTTAACGCATTATTGATATTTATGCATTTGCTTCCTCTTTGTGTCACTGTAATCTGACTCTGAAAAGAGAAGACGAGTAACAAAAGAGGGAAAGACTGAGGAGTGTAATAATTGGTGGATGAGGACAAAGAGGTCCTGGATATTTTAAGCATAAATCAAGGTGGAGAATGGACCTAGTGAGAAAGTAAAGCTGGACTAATCTGTTTAGTTTAGTTGTCACTCCACTCAGCTTAATAAATGTGTCACTCTTATAGTACGTGTCCATATACGCATTATTTTCACAGATGGGATCGCCCCGCTTCCCAGCATTGCAACCCGTTCTCATTCTGAACTCGTAAAATAAGGACGTTTGGACAGTGGCTGTCAGCGTCTGATGTGACGAAAAAGGCGTCTTTCAGCGTGTTTGTATAAAGCACTGGGGAGAGCAGCAGTTAGATAGGATTTAGTGAGTAGTATGTAAGGGCGAATTTCTGCGTATGGAGGTTGGTGGATGGGTCAAACAAACACAGGACTTTCACCCAGGATCCCGCTTGTCACGCTTGCTATAGTTGCTTTTTATTTTCCTCCCGCGTGTCACACAACCGTACGGCCACCCACGACCCTTTCCTAAACCCAACCATCCCGTTCTTCCCGCGTGTCACGGAACCGTAAGCCCACCCACGACCTTTTCTTTTTTGAGATCGACAAAGGTCAGGTTAAAAGATTTTCGTCAGCTTTTGAGAGGCAGCGAGCCGAGCTGGCCGCTCCTAATTTACATTAAGTTGGCTGGATTCAACTTTATGCAAATGAGGAGCGGGCGACTCAACGCCCTGCTTCTCCAAAGTCCCCACAACGCTACCAGAATGCATTGCACGGCTGCTCCCATAGAAATGAATGGGAAGCGTGGAAATGACGCTGACAATGGACACACACCTTTAAGCCTGATTTATGGTTCTGTGTTGAATCTACACAGTATGTACTCAGGTACAGACCGTACGCTGTACCCTACACCGTTACCTGTGCCATAACCTGATGTGCACCTCTACAGAAATGTAACTTTTCATTGACGCAGACCGCAACAACTGTTTCTGGGTTCTCCTCTGTGAACTACATGAAATCGAGGAGAGGGTTAACATTTCTTGCTACAGCTTTCCCCACCGTGGTCAGAAAGCACTGGAAGACACTTTGTTTCTCCGTTTCCACCGCCGGAGTCGGTACTCGCTCACCCACTTTACCACAATCTTCCAACCCACACACACACACACACACACACACACACACACACACACACACACACACACACACACACATACCGGCTCTGCTATTCCCTTAAAGCAGGGGTTTTCAATGTTTGTATGGTCACCTTCCTCACTTACCTAATCTACCTTTCATTCTCCTTACTAACCTAACCCATGTAAAACGATTAGGCTATCACTTTTCCAATGCCCAATTGTCTCCACACAGTTTCCCTGACTGAGATTTCCCAGTTTCCCCGTTGGTGTTAAATATTACTCTAACCCTGCTAATGTAATCTGTTCAGTCCAGCTGCGTCACACAGTTTCATCTTCCTGTCACTGCATATGCACCACACATTAGTTACAGTATTATAACAGCTGAGCTCCTGGAAACTGCACACCCATTGGTATTTAATAAAATGAAAAATACCTGTATTGGGATTGTTACTGGTTGAAATGACCAT
Organism: Sander lucioperca; assembly: GCF_008315115.2. Classification (NCBI taxonomy): domain Eukaryota; kingdom Metazoa; phylum Chordata; class Actinopteri; order Perciformes; family Percidae; genus Sander; species Sander lucioperca. Next base: position 23,579,957 of record NC_050174.1, read on the forward strand.
TACTGAAAAACTGCCTATGTGGAAAACATACTTCTTCAATTAAATCAGCATTGTAATTTCTTCTTAATTGTAACCAGGACTTGACTGACAAGAATTTGCTGAGGGTTTTGAGTGCACAGCATTTTTCTCCAGATTACTGGAGCTTCTAAAGCCCTCTGGCTTTGCACAGGCTGAAACTGGCTTGACACTTTTAACCAGAGAGGGCAGCAAAACACCACTTCCCAGCCTGGTGCCAAGTCACTCTTTAAAGGCCTAGTCTCACTTTGCAAGACCATCCACATGCTGCGGCGCGGAGGAAGGTCTGGTTAGTCCACACAGCATTCCGGGATGGGAGTAAAACGGGCTCTGGTTTATTGGCATTTCTTTAAACCAATCACACCGGAGTTTAGAACGCCAACACAAGGAAAGCGGAAGGAAACGGACATCGGCGAAAATACATGCATCGGGCGGAATTTCCTGCGGCACCGGAGCAATCCCGGAAGTGGAACGTCAACTATATAGACTAGTGACGGCCCTACTTCCAAGTAGAAAAACTCTGCGTTGAGTTTGTACATATGTGTGTACCTTCATGTTTGTGTGTTCACAGTTAAGTCTGTCAGTCTGGATATCTGGGCGTGTTTTGTTTGTCTATAAGTGTGAATGTGTGTGTGCGTTAGGTGTTCTTCTCAGGTGGCGATTCTTTGTTTCCAGGAGGTCAGAGGTCAGGACACACCACATACCTGTTCCCAGAAGAGTCTCTCCAGGATGAACCAATGTCCAGCTAAGTTAATTTGACCTGGGAATTAGTTGTAGATTGAGGGCAGTGTTTGGGTAAAGGTCAGGAAATGAATGTAGTTAATGAGGGCCTGTATACTGTATACTGTAGTCCACTGAGTGTGTGTGTGTGTGTGTGTGTGTGTATACACTCACAAGAGAGACAACAAACTAAAGTTGACCACAAGAAAGCAGGCACAAACAGCACCGCTAGAATTTTTATGAAAAACTTTGATTCAAATAAAGAAAACCATGACACATTTTACAGGCTGTGTTATTGATTTGTCACACAGTAAAGATAATTTTATAAGACTGTAAAACAGAGCGGATCCACTGTTGCCCGAGGGGCCTGTAAAAAAGCATTCCTAGCTCAAACAACTGCGAAATACTGCTTACATACTGCTAAGTGAGTTTCTTTTCTGCTACATTAAAATGCTAATTTTTCAAGACCAAAAATATTTTCAGGGCTAGGCTCAAATGAATATGCTGCTTAAAACTACTAAGCTAAGATACTATACCGTCCACATTTTTGCAGTGATATTCATGCTACCCAGACCTGTCAGAATCAGAATACAACCTTTACCGTGCCGTCAGGACATCCGATGCCCATGAATCAATTTAAAATTCATGTTAAAAAAGGTGCTTCTTCTCCATCAGATATTGTGTCATTACCTTGCACGGCAGATGGAGAATTGCAACATTACATATCACTCCGAAAATCCATCTTGTCATTCTTCAAGTAATGTGTCTGTGTCCGAACAGCAGCGGACCGAACCAATCAACGCACGATGAGGAGCTACTGGCAGCTACGGCCGTAGTATAGGTGTGTGTGATGGCCTCGACTGTTCGTTCAAAATAACTTGATAGATAAATGGTTCATACAATCACCTGCCAGGTATTTTTTGAAAGTGCTTGCGCTTTTCCAAACAGTTTCCAATGACGGCTTTTCAGATGGTTCTGTGTTAAAGAGCCCCTATTATGCTCCTTTTCAGGGTCATACTGATAAACTTTATTGTTTTTTTTGCAAATATTCATTCATTACATACTCATTTTTAATTTGATGCCTGCAACACGTTCCAAAAAAGCTGGGACAGGGGCAACAAAAGACTGGGAAAGTTGAGAAATGCTCAAAAAACACCCGTTTGGAACATTTCCACAGGTGAAAAGGTTACTTGGTCATGACTGGGTATAAAAGGAGCATCCCCCAAAAGGCATTCAAAAGCAGGGATGGGCCGAGGTGGTCCAACCAGTGTGTCGATCTCAGCAGCAGTTTTTCAGCGGATAGAGGACCAGTCTGAACATTTGATCAGCCAGACATCCGTTGAAGTTGTCTGCTTTGGGTATTGAAGGCCAAGTTTAAAGGCCTCCTAAACACATTAGGCACAGGAGATGAAGATGACACTGATGGAAGGGAAGTGACTCTTGAAATCAGCAACTTGCCAAGCCTGCCTTCAGATGACATGATTGCACTGACTTCTTTCTCTCATTCACAAAAAACAGCTGAGGGAAATGTACCCCAACCGGTGGATTGCCCTGCAAATTGCCCACACTCTCCCTGGGACCGTGGCCTCAGCAGAGGGGAGTTTTTCAAAGCTACATGAAGCTCATTAAGAGTCACCCTGGACTTGCTATTATCAGCATCAATCAGGAGATTGGCAAGCATGCAAATTTAATACAACGACATAATCAACGACTTTGCTTTTAAAACGCCAGGAAGCAGAAGTTTTGAAGACGATGATGAAGACATGAGACTGTGATCATGCAGATCGCTGCATGTGAGGGGTACGAGCCTCCACCTTCTGACTCACAAGAACAGGTTCATGAACACGGCTTAGTTCTTTTTTTTTTTTTTTACCTTTTATTTATTCAGGGGAAGGTTCACTGAGCCTCTCACATTCACACAGTTACACATTCACAGTACAACCACTAAGCAGCTCCACTGGAGCAGTTGGCGTTAAGGTTAAGGGCCTTGTGTGTACATCAGCAGTGGTAATGGGCAAGTGCCCAGGAAATATATCTAAAAGAATGGACTACTTCCTCTATGAATGTAGTTAAAAGAAGGGTAGCTCATTCTGTCAGGTGGGAGATATCTATCAGAATAGACTACTTCCACTTTAAATGTAGTTAAAAGTAGGTTAGCTCATTCTGTCAGGTCATTCTGCTTCTCTTTCACCGGCGACCTCCCGTTCACAAGCTCACTTCTCTAACCTTTAGCCACCACTGCCACTAATATAACATATATACAGTATATATTTTTTTGTTTTGTTATGCATTTTTACAAAGAGCTCCCGCACACTGTCTAACTTGCAAAGGTAAAATTAATAGCCGGCAACATTTCGGTACTAGACCTTCATCAGGTAGGGTATGCATTTTTATCTTTTATATGGATGTGTGTGGTGTCATTATTTGTCCATTCTGTGTAATGGCCTCATTTATTTTATTTATTGGGTTTTTTTGTGGGGGGAGAATATTTTTATGTTTAGTATTTTTCTTTTCTTTGTAGTCCTTAACATGTATTGTTCCTAACATTTTAAATAAACATTTAAAGCAAAATGGCAATGATGATGATGAGTGATGGCCATTTAACGCTTCATAAAGTATTTTCTTTATTTTCTGAGCCCACTAGATGGTGCTCTCTGTTCAACAAAGGGTTAAAAGCACACTGAATTATCATTCCTTGAGCTTTTTTCTTTAAACTAAGAGTGCCATCGAGTGGGGTCAACAACTACAACTAACGGTTCATGAAGCTTCATTTGGACATCACTACTGCACTTTTAAAAGTTGTAGGAACTCCTTGAAAGTCATGACATGGAATCAAACAAAAGGTGAAACAAAATCACTGCTACAGAAAAACTAATGAACTGAATGATTTCTACTTGTTCCTAACTTAAGTTTTCACTGAGCACTGCAATATTGTCTTAGTCTTATTTTCCAGTGACCCCATCAGATATGCACCAAAATTCCATTTTCTGCCCTTCTACTAAAGATCTGTCCAGAGTGGTTGACTCCAGCTTGGTGGAATGAATTTTGTTCCATATTCTGGTCTGGAATGAACTGTACTTCTGTCCGGATCTGACTAAGAGTCTGCCAATTGAGTATGTGGACTTTAGATGCAACCATTACTGTGGTAACCTTCTGTCCTACAATACCTGACACTATAGGCAAGGCAAGGCAGCTTTATTTGTATAGCACATTTCAACAACAGGGCAATTCAAAGTGCTTTACATAAAACATTAAAGAGCAGTTAAAAACGATTAAAAAACAAAACAAAAAAGCAGGCAGGACCATATTTCTTTACCATCTCATCCACCACGGACCTCGCGGGAACATGTGACTTTGTACTCTTGTTACCCATAACAAGAGTGGAAGTACTTCTCTTTACCTACAATATAGCCGTCGCTATAAGGCTTAGTTTAATCAGGCAAACTTTGCAAAATTCTAAACAGTTCCAACTGTTTTCCTTTAGATTTTATCATAAAATCTATGTCACACCCATGTTGGAGAAATTCTCAGATATACTATGTCTGTTATCTGTTCAAAAACACCACTAGATAAAAGACGAGAATAAAATTGACAGTGTAGTATGAGAAATTAACAATTATTTAAAGAATGGCAACTGAGAGTTGCGGCAGACCTGCAGTTTTCTGGGAGTTTGTTCCAGATATGTGGAGCATAAAAACTGAATGCTGCTTCCCCCTGTTTAGTTCTGACTCTGGGGACAGCAAGCAGACCTGACCCAGACGACCTGAGAGGTCTGGATGGTTCATAGTGTATAACAGCATGGACAAGTTTTTCCAAATCCTGCTGAGACATTAATTTGTCTTAATGTGGCTGTTAAAATTCAGGTCTGAGTCCATGACTACACCAAGATTTCTGTCTTTGTCTATTGTTTTTAACGTTGTCGTTTTAAGCTGAGTGTTGACTTTTAATCGTTCCTCTTTTGCTCCAAAAATAACCACATCAGTTTTTTCTTAAAAAAAAAAAAAAAACTATAGTTTTCAGCAGATAGAGGACCAGTCTAAACCAGGGTTCTTCAATGTTTTTTAAGCCAAGGACCCCTTAACTGAAAGAGAGATGGAGCAGGGACCCCCTACTACTAATATTGTAAAAAATGAAGTTGCGTATTAAACTGGGCCTACAATAAAGTGTAGGGCAGCCTAATGCCTTTATACATACCTTTTTAGTGCATAGAATACTAAGCTATTAAAAAAATAATTGTCAGCATATTATAAATCATGTTTTAATGTTCAACATTAAATCCTCAAGATGAACTGTATCTGTGGATGGCTACATTAGTGACTACCTTACCTATAGGCCAGTCAGCCTGTCATCAATTGGGATTTATATTTGCTAATAAAATGTTGGATTCATGTTTAGACTAGATTAGACTAGACTAGAATAGACTAGATAGATTAGATTTTTTTTTTAAACTTTCAAATATTAACAATAATTTGGTGCCCCCCCCCCACCCTGCAGTGACTCTGAGGACCCCCTAAGGGTCCCTGACCCCCTGTTGAATATCTCTGGTCAAAACACTTGATCAGCCAGACATCCGTTTAAAGTTGTCTGCTTTGAGTATCGAATGCCAAGTTCAAAGGCCTCTTAAACACATTTAGGAGGCCCTGCTGTCTGTCTGGCTTCACTATGTTAAGAGCCAACACATGCATCCTTAACACCACTTTTATGTATTTATTTTCATTTAGTTCGGAAGGCTCTGTAGTTCTCAATTGTGCCTCTAATTATGTTCAAAGGAAATGAGTCAGAGCAAAGACACACACACACACACACACACACACACACACACACACACACACACACACACACACACACACAGTACCTGCAGTGACTTTAAAAAACGTGTGTCAGTTCTGCACTGATAGTCAGTTTAAGGATTTATATGAATTGAAACTTGTCTAAGAAGAGATGCAAATCCTTGTTTAATTACCACTTGATCCATGTTTGCATCGATCCAAAAACAAAAAGGAAATACAGTTTAAGACAGTTATATGCCAAATACTCATGTATATGATTTACCTTTATATACTGTATTTGGAAGGCTCCGTAATGTCACAAGTTAAGGTTTTGAGCATACATGACTTGTCATGAACAATAATGTCATACTACTACATATTACCCTGCAAGTGTTAAGTAGTATTTACATATTTTCCTCGTACGCTTGTTAAGCAAAATATTTACATAGATATGTATCTATTTATGAGGACTGCAGATAAAGGGAAGGGGAAATTACTTTCTATGTGTAAAGCATCTCCATTCCCTGGGTTAGTTCCACAGTATAGACTGAATAAACAGTGAAGCTGTGCTGCCCTCCAGTGGACAACAGGAAGCTCACCAATCAACCCAGGCCAAAAAGAAGTGCATTTAGAATTGACTGGAAATGAACATAGTTTGTTTAAAGTACATTTGTATTCCTAATGTACTTACTTCAAGTGCATGGAAAATACATTCTGTTGCACTTTAATGTTTGTACTAGTCAAAAATATACTTATAATGAATAATGGGTAATGGAAATATGCTGATTTATGCTTTTACATAAGATGTAAGCATAATATTTGCATCATTTTAGTGTATTTATACAAAATATATTTATTTCACTCTTACCGTATGCTATTTAGTTTTTTTTTATAAGTATACTGCTAAATAATGCTGCATTCCAGGCAACCCGTAACTCGTGTTTTCGCAACCTTCTACCCGTGAAAGTGCCCTGGAACGGCAGTCAAACCCGTAACTTACTACTCGTGAACTCGTACCAGATCGTTGTACTCCCAGTTACAGTTTGGACGTCACACACACATAAACAACAATGTCGACCCCTGTCGATGCTGTACAGACGCCGGTGATTAACAGTGAGAAATAGAAATAGATATACATAAATGGGCAACGCAAAGTAATTCCACACATTGTAATCAAAACAATACACATACGATTGTGTACTACTACAGGTTATGTTTATTAAATGAAGCCCAAAATATGTTGCCGACTAGAAATCGCTAGTATCAGCTGGTGCTAGCTAATGTCAACGTTAGGTAGCCGCTAGCTAACGCTAATGCTAGCTAGAAGGATTTGTGGTGATTTTCAACGTATGTTTTTAGTATATTTAATCAAAGCATATTAATTCACTAATATATACAGTATAAGTATAGTTCAGGCAAGTGTACTTTTACCATATGCCTCCTTTAATGTATTATACATATAATAATGTCAAATTCAACTCAATATGCTGTTTATGCTCAATATGTCTGAAATATCAATGTAATTAAGACTATTGTACTCAGTAAAGTATTATTTCAAACGTGAAATAAACATATAGTTCTTTCAAAAATACAATGCGATATCATTTAACATTACTTTTCACAAGTATGTTGATCATCAATAGACAATAGCACACTAGAAAGAGTTACCTTGAGCACTCCACTAAAAACATAAAGTACCTCAGACCCAGTAACTGAAGAAAGAAAAACATTCACATCTGGTAAACTTGTTGAAAAAAAACACATCTGAATACTTAATTGAAACAAGTACATTTACAGTTATATACCAAATTAACATATTTATTAAGCTTTCTTCAACATCATATCATTGTATAAAACTAATTTCAGTTTGCAAAGCATTCTCAACTTGCTAGGCACCTATTCCATTTGTAAGTTTTCCGTTCCAGGAGAATTCCAATCACGCATATCAGTTACTCTCAATATTATTTGACACAGCACTGACAAACATCTTTTCTCTAAAATCAATCATCACACACTGCATTCCAGTGGCCAAAGCAAGGTATTGCATATCTGTAAATCGTATTCCCTCCCCAGTTAAAAGACCTAGTTAAAGCTAATTTAGATCCAATATTTAACGAAATCTCTCGTGATTTTAATAGATGGGTGACTCTCAATCTCTCAATAGCAGGGAAGGTCAATGTTAAAAACATGGTTTGTGTTCCCAAGCTGAATTACCTTATCCAGTCTCTTCCTCTGGAGGTTCCACTGTCATATTTTAAATGGTTTGACAGGAGAACAAAGACATTTATATGGAATGGTAAAATACCCTGGCTACATTTTAATAAATTACAAAGGCCGAGAGGAGGTTTGGGTCTACCAAAGATGTTGTATCAGTACTCTGCTTTTAAATCAAGGCATCTGGCCCACTGGTCACTTCCTGAGAGAGCCCCACCCTGGTATTGTATTGAGTAATCTGTTATTGCACCATTTACAAAGCCTGTCAAACTGTATGGTGAGGCAAAAAAATGATTTCCATTTGCGATTTGTTGGACATCAAGACATGATTTTTTAAATCAGATATAGAGGTCCATTGCTGTGGAATTCATTGAATATGTCACTAAAAACATTTACTTCCCTGCTAGCCTTCAGGTCACAGTTGAAAAAGTTTTAATTTCATCTTAATCTTATGTCGGGATAATTCTATTGATTGTATTTTTGGTCTGACTCAAAGGGTTGTACTTTTCAACCAGTTCTCACTCCGAACTCATAAAGTACGGACGCTTGGGCACTGGCTCTCAGCGTCAGATATGGAGGTTGGTTGGGCTGGTGGATGGGTCAAACAACCCAGGAGACCGGGCTTTGTGTCCCGCGTGTCCTAAACCCAACTGTCACATTCTTGTCCCGTTCGTCTTTTCCTAAACCCAACTGTCCCGTTCTTGTCCCGTGTGTCACGGAAACCTACCTACCTTTTATAAGCCCACCCACGATCTTTTCCTTGACCTAACTGCGTCGAAAGTGTCGCCAATAGAGTGCATTTAGATATGACTCTAAAGGAGACTTTTAGCGCCAGTAACAACGACAAAGGCATCTGACCAAGCGTCAAGATGGGATTGAGAATGCGTTGTACTTTTGTTTACCTTTTCTTTTTCTTGTCTTTTTTATTGCTTTGTTTTTGTCTTTCTTTCTTTAACTGTGTATGATTCCCTGATATATCTTTACATCGTGTGCATGTTTACCTGTTTGTTTTTTGTTTTAGTTGTTGCTTGTTTTTACTTTTTTTGTAGAGAAATAATCACGTTTTAGTTGGATGAATAAGCCTTTCAGGCACTTCTGCACTGTAGTTGCTTGTTTGAAAAAAAATTCTATTACACTTGCTTGTGCAAATAAACTAAACTAAACTTAACCTAACGTGATTCAAAAAGTGCCATATGTGTGGGATTTAAAACAGCCTGTTTGTGCAGCGCTAAATAAAAATGAAAGTCCATCACATGATATTATTTTCCGTTTGTTTATTTTTAAATAAACAATTATATTTCTAGAATGTGGGAGGAAACTGGATCACCCAGAGTACACTCAAACATGGCGAGAACACAAACGCCACACAGAAAGGTCCGGACCAACCAGAACCTTGCTGTTAGGCATCAGTGCTCACCACTGATGTTGTCCTGAAGAAATTGAAATGAAGGGAGAGAGGAAAGAGGAAAAGGAGGAAATGTAGAAGAATGATGTGGGAAACAGGAATGTTGTAGATTGGCCATTTAAGGCCTCCTTGGCAGCAGCTTGTTGCGCTCCTGGCGTTGTTTAATGTACCTGGTTTGCTCAGTGGCATATATGGGCAATGATTCGCCCGTCTCCAAATGGTATAGGAACCTCTCCTCACCCTTAGAGAGACAGTGTTTTTCTGCAGGCGTTTCTTTTGTAGAAATAGGTGGGAAGCGGGTCAGCTGCAGGTCAACCATACTGTCCCCTTTATTAGTTAGCTGCAGCTTATCACATTCCAAGTGCTGTTTGGTAGACAGGTTTTGAGCAGTGCTCAATCTGGGCAATGCTGTAGGACAACGGCGTACTGTAACTTCCTTTGCTGCTGAAGCGTTGTTGGACTTCAGATGGGCTGCTCTGGAAATGGATGGCAGATGTACAGGCTTTGTATCCATGCCGAGCTGCAGGCTGTTGCGTTCCAGATACTGTTTCATTAAACGGGTCTGGTCAGTGGCAAATCTGGGCAATGGCTCATCACTTCTTATACTGTAGTAGCTGGGCTCCCCCATCTCAGAAATGACACCACGCCTTCCTGTGCTTGCAGCTAAAAGTTGCTGAACATCTTTGTCTGCAGCCTTGTGAAGTTCCCGTTGGACATACTGCTGGACTTGTTTGTCCTTCTCAGCAATCTGTTCTGCTTGCTTTTGTGCAGCATCCCGATCCTCTCTCTTCAGCTGTTTAAGACGGGCGTGTTTTTCAGCCGTAATAGTGGCATTGATGTCTCGACAATTGATTTTATTGTCAGTGTTCCTCTTAGCCTTTTGTTTTTTCTCTTCGAGAAACAACCTGTCAGACGCTTTCTTGGCCTGGAACCAGTCCAGTTTGCTCTGTTGCTCTTCCTTCTTGTTTTGCTCTTTCTCCTGTGCCTTTTTGTCTCTGTAAGCAAAAATAGACTTGAGCATAGCAGCCCTATTCTCCTCCTTGTCCTTTTGCTGCTTTGCCACTTTAGCGTCTTGCTCAACCGTTGCCTTGGATAATTTCTCCACCTGCTTATGGGTCGATGTGGCAGCCTGCTTCTTTTTACTGACTGCCAATTTTTCGTTCACAATTTGTTTTGGTACCTGAAGCTTTTTGAACTTTTCAGCTTCGTCACTTTTTTTTTGCCGCAGCTTTTCTTCCATGTCAACCTGAACACGTTTGTTCTCTGCTTTGGAAAACTGAGACACAGCATTACTGTCTAGCATTTCTTGCCTGGTGTACTTTTTGGCCTTGGGCTGGTTTAATAAAGACTGGATTCTTTCCCAGTCATCCCTGGACAGAATGCAACTGGATCCATCTGGTGAAATTTGTTGTTTATCTAAGTTGGTATTGTGTTGCCTTGGGTTATACTGACTGTTGTCTTCTGGCACAGGTGCGTACTGCCGGCCTGTTAAGGAGACGACGGGAAAGGGACGGCGTCCGCATACAGACGAGGAGCGCATTGGTACAGCTCTGGATTTTTCCTCTTCATAAATGTCCCGTCCTTTTCCTTCATAGTGTTTGCTGTCATCTCGGTGCAGTCTCATGTCATAACCTTCCTTCTGGTCATACATGAGGACTTTTGGGACCTTTGAGTCTTTGTTTAAGTATGACATTTTTTTGGGTTCCCTCCGTTGGGGTTGGATGGTACTTATGGCAGACAAGACAGAAAGCGGTTTGGTTTGTGCCTTTAAGTGATATTGTTATCTTCTCGACTAAAAATCAATAACATTAATAAAACCTCAGAAAACTTAGATTGGTTCTGTTTCAATAACAAGTAGCAGGTATCAGACAGAATTGTCAACTCCTTACACTCGGTTTCATTCAACTCGGTGAAATGGGCAGATTCAAAGTCTGGACCCGGGGAAGTTAACCAAGATCAAAGGACGGTGATGACATCATGACATTCTGTGACATCATTGGCCTTTGTTTGGCCTTTGCTTTTGATGACTTACACACACATTCTAAAGTCCCCCTCCCTCCCTTGGTTACTGTTGCTATGCCACTCAAGCTCTTTTCCAAAGAGGCCAACAGTGGGGTTCTAGAAGTGAAAATTCCATTAATATTCTGCATAAGGATTTTGACGAATTAGCTGTATGTCTAAACCATCCAGGGTAGGCTTACCACGAGCTAGGAGATTGTAAAACAAAGAAGCCAAAAGTCTGTATGAAATCAACCTTGTTTTAAGAAAAACATGTTTTATTCATGATGTCATAGAGAAGTACTACACTTCCCACAATCCTAAATGTAACAGCAATGTCTCTCATTGGTTGAGCTCGCTGTTACTATGGAAATGTTTTACTGACACATGAACCCGCGAACGGCTGTTCACCTTATGCTGCCCCGCCCACTTTTGCTCTTCCGGTTTGAACACAATTGTAAACAAACTTCCGGTTTTTGGCTAGCATCATAGCGTAGAGCTACCCCTAGTTGGCGTTGTTAACAACAGAGACAGTTTAGAATAGAAAAAGTAATAGAGAGTACTCTGCAAGTGACACAGGACTCTATAGGGGAAACTTATTCTCCAGGAGCTGTGCTGAGTCCAAAATTCCATCTGCGCTGGCTCCACACCAGGGATGGTCAGGACAAACTACCAGGCCTTTCCTCTCCACAGTGTGCCGTTGAGCCTCCATGCGCTGTATGGCTATGTGCTCATTATTTTTTCAATATTTAAGTGAGAAATAGAAATAGATAGTTCGTCGGCTTTCCGAGGACTTAAAAACCAAAGATGCTTTGTTAACCGCCTGCTTGGACGTGGCTCATAATCAGTCGCTCCGGATCTCATCTCTCTCGGCGGCCTTCCAGGATACCGCGCCATGGGACCCAGCTGCCTGCCCACGCCCATCGTCCTGCTCGACACCGGTTATCAAGCCACCCTGGACTGAGGTGGTTTGCGGCCGAAAGAGATCCTCGGGTAGGGCTCCATCGCCTCCTGCCCTCAGCCTCTCCAACCGCTTCAATGCTTTGTCGGAGTCGGAGCCGGTGGTGGCCAGTGCGGCTCACCGGGCTCGCCCCGCTTCAAAGCAGACTGACCAGCCGTCGTCACGGAAGATGATTGCTACCGCGCGGCGAAAGCTTCTGAGGGATGCGGTAGTCAGACGGTCCGGTGGCCTACACTGCCTGGATCGGCCAAATGACAACGTTCCTCAAAAACTATCTCCACAACCGAACGGTAAGCATTCTTCCTCTTCTTTTCCCTGCCCATCTGAAACCGACACTGACTGTTTTTCTCCCGTCACCGGCTACCCACACCCCCCCACTCCTCGTCCGCTCTTCCCCCTAACCACAGTAATTATTGGGGACTCCATCACTAGAGACCTACGGTTTCATAATGCTGTCACACACTGTTTTCCCGGAGCCAAAGTTGCAGACATCCTGGCTAAAGTTATGGACCTGATACCCTCATTTCCGACCTCTATCAAACGCATCGTGGTCCATTGTGGACATAACGACATGTCCACTCGGATTCAGGAGTGTGAGCGCACAAGGCGAGACTTTACCACTCTCATTGAGGCTTTAAAAAGCACTGGGAAGTCGGTTTTTATTTCGGGCCCACTTCCATCTCTAGGTCGCAGATCAGGCCTCTTTAGTAGACTACTCTCCCTTAACACCTGGCTCCAGCTCACATGCAGCATTCACAGGATAGGTTTTATTGACAACTTCAATCTGTTTTGGGAACGTGGCTCCCTGTTCAGCAGGGATGGGATTCATCCCAATACACGCGGAAGCCAGATGCTACGTGGAAATTTGCACCACGCCCTGCATACCCAGACCTCTGATTGACTGTTTACATCCCGTAAACACTCCCACAAGCACACTGACCAGACACACTCTCCCAAAGTCAATAATCAGAGATACAGCGCTACACGCCCCTCTGTGCTCCCTTCAGAGCAATCACCCATTCATAATCCCATAACCACCGTGTCTGTCCCCCGACTGAGACCATTTAAACCAAACGCTAACAAAAGGGGTGCTATACTAAACAACCTAATTGGAATTAAAACAACCACTGCAACGATAGAACAGAATAGGAAAATCAAATGTGGACTATTAAATATTAGATCTCTGTCATCGAAAGCATTATTGGTAAATGAATTGATATCAGATAACCACATTGATTTATTCTGCCTCACCGAAACCTGGCTGGGCCATGACGAATATGTTAGTTTAAACGAAGCCACTCCTCCCAGTCATAATAATGCCCAAATTCCACGAGGCTCAGGCCGAGGAGGGGGAGTTGCAGCCATATTTGACTCGAGCCTGTTAATTAATCCTAAACCTAAACTAAATTATAACTCGTTTGAAAGCCTTGTTCTTAATCTTCAACACCCAACATGGAAAACAGTACAGCCAATTATATTCGTTGTTGTTTACCGAGCACCAGGTCCATATTCTGAGTTTTTATCTGAATTCTCAGAGTTTTTATCATGCGTAGTCCTTCAATCAGACAAAGTACTTATTGTAGGTGATTTTAATATCCATGTGGACAGCAATAGCCTTAGTACTGCTTTCAATTCACTGCTAGATTCTATTGGTTTCAGTCAGAGGGTGCATAAGGCCACGCACTGTTTTAACCACACCCTCGACCTTGTGCTAGAATATGGCATCAAAATTGACGATTTAATAGTATTTCCGCAGAATCCTTTATTATCAGACCATTTTTTAATAACTTTCGAATTCCTACTACCAGACTATACGAAATTAAATAAAAGTTTCTACACTAGATGCTTATCTGACAGTGCTATAGCTAAATTTAAGGAAGCTATTCCAACAGCACTTAACTCAATGTCATGCCTTAATATAACAGAGGACTGTTATGTTAACTCTAGTCCCTCCCAACTTGATAACTTTGTAGACGCTGCTACGGCCTGCCTACGGACTACTTTAGACTCGGTTGCTCCTATCAAAAAGAAGATGATGAAGGAAAGGAAACTAGCACCTTGGTATAACTCCCAAACTCGCAAATTAAAACAAATCTCACGAAAACTTGAAAGTAAATGGCGTTCCACCAAACTGGAAGAATCTCGTGTGGATTGGCAAGATAGTCTAAAAAATTATAGGAGGGCCCTCAGAAATGCCAGATCAGACTATTACTCATTACTAATAGAAGAAAATAAGAACAACCCAAGGTTTCTTTTCAGCACTGTAGCCAGGCTGACAGAGAGTCATAGCTCTGTTGAGCCATCTATTCCTATAGCTCTGAGCAGTGATGACTTCATGACCTTTTTTAATGATAAAATTATAACAATTAGAGAAAAAATTCATCACCTTCTGCCCACAGCTTCCAACGACTCACCATTGGGCGCAGGAGGGCTAGAGAGAACGATAAGACCTGATACTTATTTAGACGGCTTTTATCCTTTAGACCTCCAACAATTAATGTTAAGGGTCTCTTCAGCTAAGCCAACTACCTGTCTCTTAGACCCCGTTCCAACGAAGCTACTTAAAGAAGCACTACCCGTGGTCAACACCACATTACTAGATACGATCAATATGTCCTTATTAACGGGTCACGTACCGCAGTCTTTTAAAGTAGCTGTGATAAAACCTATTCTGAAAAAACCCACCCTCGACCCTGAGGTCTTAGCCAACTATAGACCTATATCTAACCTCCCGTTTCTCTCCAAAATCCTTGAGAAGGTAGTCGCTAATCAATTGTGTGACTTTCTGCATAGAAATAGTCTATTTGAAGACTTTCAGTCAGGATTTAGAAGCATCATAGCACAGAGACGGCACTGGTGAAAATCACTAACGACCTTCTAACTGCTGCTGACAAAGGACTTGTCTCCGTACTTGTCTTATTAGATCTTAGTGCTGCATTCGACACTATTGACCATACCATCCTCTTACAGAGACTGGAACATTTAGTTGGCATTAAAGGAATCGCACTAAGCTGGTTTAAGTCCTATTTTTCTGAGCGATCCCAATTTGTTAATATTAACGATAAACCATCCAAATACGCTAAAGTTAGCCATGGCGTTCCTCAAGGCTCAGTGCTTGGACCAATTCTATTCTCTTTATATATGCTTCCTCTAGGCAATATTATTAGGAAACACTCAATTAACTTTCACTGTTACGCAGACGACACCCAATTATATCTGTCAATTAAGCCCGACGAAAGCGGTCAGTTAGCTAAACTTCAAGCGTGCATTAAAGATATAAAATCCTGGATGACCCACAATTTTCTGATGTTAAACTCAAACAAAACGGAAGTTATTGTGCTGGGACCCAAGCACCACCGAACTTCATTATCTAAATATATAGCTACCCTAGATGGTATTGCCCTGGCCTCCAGCACTACTGTCAGAAATCTAGGAATCATTTTTGACCAGGATCTATCCTTTAACGCCCACTTAAAACAAACCTCAAGAACAGCCTTTTTCCATCTTCGTAACATTGCCAAAATCAGGAACATCCTGTCTCAAAACGATGCTGAAAAACTAGTCCATGCATTCGTAACTTCCCGGCTGGACTACTGTAATTCTTTACTATCAGGCTGCTCAAATAAGTCCCTCAAGACCCTCCAGCTGATCCAGAATGCTGCAGCACGTGTTCTGACAAGAACTAACAAAAGAGATCACATTTCTCCTGTATTAGCTTCTCTGCATTGGCTTCCTGTAAAATCCAGGATTGAATTTAAAATCCTTCTCCTGACCTACAAAGCACTAAATGGTCAAGCACCATCATACATAGAAGAGCTTTTAGTACCTTATTGTCCCACTAGAGCACTGCGCTCCCAGAACTCAGAGCTACTTGTGGTTCCTAGAGTCTCTAAAAGTAGAATCGGAGCCAGAGCCTTCAGCTACCAGGCTCCTCTCCTGTGGAACCAGCTCCCAACTTGGGTTCGGGGGGCTGACACCGTCGCCACATTTAAGAATAAACTGAAAACCATCATCTTTGATAAAGCTTATAGTTAGGGAGTGAGGAGTTGCAGCATAGTAGAGTAGAGTAGAGTAGAGGGAGGCAGGAAGTACAAGCCCGTTCCGGCAGGGGAGAGTACGAGCCCGGTCCAGGGCCCCTCTCTTTAGCCTGCCTCTCTTAGTTATGCTATTATAACTCTAGACTGCTGTGGGAAGCTCCTTCCAAGGACACAATGAGCCGCTCCCTCTTCTCTCTTTTCACTTGTCTCCTTTTGTGTGCATCTTAGTCCCAGAAATGCCTGTTACTAACCTAGCTCTGGGGAGTTTTCTCCCCGGAGTCCCTTTGCTTCTTCTTCACCCAGAACATCGCCTTGGAATTGGGTGGCACCTACACCGGGGTCCTGGGTGCAGCTGACGCTATGGACTTACTACACCCTGCTACGCTCTGCGTTTCCCCGCAGTGTCCGACTGCGTCCTGCCGCGTCCAACCACGTCCATCCAGGCTGCTGTGCCACACTACACCCCGTAACGCCCTGCTGTGCCCTACTATGACATGAACTACTATGACTACCATTGTGATCACTGTTTCACTATCTTTATTATGACTATTATTGCCACCATTCACCACTCCCCCAACTGGTGCCGTCAGACACCGCCTACCAAGAGTCTGGGTCTGTCCGAGGTTTCTTCCTAACAAAAAAGGGAGTTTTTCCTTGCCACTGTCGCAATAGCTACTGCTAATGCTTGCTCTTGAGGCAACCACTGTAATAGTTGGGGCTTCGTAAAGTACAGAGTTTGGTCTAGACCTACTCTATCTGTAAAGTGTCTCGAGATAACTCTTGTTATGATTTGATACTATAAATAAAATTGAATTGAATTGAATTGAATAGATATACATAAATACGCAACGCAAAGTAATTCCACACATTGTAATCAAAACAATACACATACGATTGTGTACTACTACAGGTTATGTTTATTAAATGAAGCCCAAAATATGTTGCCGACTAGAAATCGCTAGTATCAGCTAGTGCTAGCTAATGTCAACGTTAGGTAGCCGCTAGCTAATGCTAACGCTAGCTAGAAGGGTTTGTGGTGACCATAGATAGTAAAATTAAGGTGGTGACTTTGCCTGGAACGCTACCAAGTCCTGAGTCGTGACTTGAAGTCGTAACTTACGGGCTAAAAATTGTGTCTGGAACGCAGCATAATTAAAACTTTAAGTGGGTTATTTATATATTCATACTATTTTTTTGCTTGAATGTATACCAAAATACACTTTAAATAATTATGTAATAAACATGTGCTTCACTCTACTTTTGAGAAGTATGACTTTTCAAGCTGATTTTCAACGTGTTTTTAGTATATTTAATCAAAGCATATTAATTCACTAATATATACAGTATAAGTATAGTTCAGGCAAGTGTACTTTTACCATATGCCTCCTTTAATGTATTATACATATAATAATCCATCCATCCATCTTCTTCCGCTTATCCGGTAACGGGTCGCGGGGGTAGCAGCTCCAGCAGGATATACATATAATAATGTCAAATTCAACTCAATATGCTGTTTATGCTCAATATGCCTGAAATATCAATGTAATTAAGACTATTGTACTCAGTAAAGTATTATTTCAAACGTGAAATAAACATATAGTTCTTTCAAAAATACAATGCGATATCATTTAACATTACTTTTCACAAGTATGTTGATCATCAATAGACAATAGCACACTAGAAAGAGTTACCTTGAGCACTCCACTAAAAACATAAAGTACCTCAGACCCAGTAACTGAAGAAAGAAAAACATTCACATCTGGTAAACTTGTTGAAAAAAAACACATCTGAATACTTAATTGAAACAAGTACATTTACAGTTATATACCAAATTAACATATTTATTAAGCTTTCTTCAACATCATATCATTGTATAAAACTAATTTCAGTTTGCAAAGCATTCTCAACTTGCTAGGCACCTATTCCATTTGTAAGTTTTCCGTTCCAGGAGAATTCCAATCACGCATATCAGTTACTCTCAATATTATTTGACACAGCACTGACAAACATCTTTTCTCTAAAATCAATCATCACACACTGCATTCCAGTGGCCAAAGCAAGGTATTGCATATCTGTAAATCTTATTCCCTCCCCAGTTAAAAGACCTAGTTAAAGCTAATTTAGATCCAATATTTAACGAAATCTCTCGTGATTTTAATAGATGGGTGACTCTCAATCTCTCAATAGCAGGGAAGGTCAATGTTAAAAACATGGTTTGTGTTCCCAAGCTGAATTACCTTATCCAGTCTCTTCCTCTGGAGGTTCCACTGTCATATTTTAAATGGTTTGACAGGAGAACAAAGACATTTATATGGAATGGTAAAATACCCTGGCTACATTTTAATAAATTACAAAGGCCGAGAGGAGGTTTGGGTCTACCAAAGATGTTGTATCAGTACTCTGCTTTTAAATCAAGGCATCTGGCCCACTGGTCACTTCCTGAGAGAGCCCCACCCTGGTATTGTATTGAGTAATCTGTTATTGCACCATTTACAAAGCCTGTCAAACTGTATGGTGAGGCAAAAAAATGATTTCCATTTGCGATTTGTTGGACATCAAGACATGATTTTTTAAATCAGATATAGAGGTCCATTGCTGTGGAATTCATTGAATATGTCACTAAAAACATTTACTTCCCTGCTAGCCTTCAGGTCACAGTTGAAAAAGTTTTAATTTCATCTTAATCTTATGTCGGGATAATTCTATTGATTGTATTTTTGGTCTGACTCAAAGGGTTGTACTTTTCAACCAGTTCTCACTCCGAACTCATAAAGTACGGACGCTTGGGCACTGGCTCTCAGCGTCAGATATGGAGGTTGGTTGGGCTGGTGGATGGGTCAAACAACCCAGGAGACCGGGCTTTGTGTCCCGCGTGTCCTAAACCCAACTGTCACATTCTTGTCCCGTTCGTCTTTTCCTAAACCCAACTGTCCCGTTCTTGTCCCGTGTGTCACGGAAACCTACCTACCTTTTATAAGCCCACCCACGATCTTTTCCTTGACCTAACTGCGTCGAAAGTGTCGCCAATAGAGTGCATTTAGATATGACTCTAAAGGAGACTTTTAGCGCCAGTAACAACGACAAAGGCATCTGACCAAGCGTCAAGATGGGATTGAGAATGCGTTGTACTTTTGTTTGCCTTGTCTTTTTCTTGTCTTTTTTATTGCCTTGTTTTTGTCTTTCTTTCTTTAACTGTGTATGATTCCCTGATATATCTTTACATCGTGTGCATGTTTACCTGTTTGTTTTTTGTTTTAGTTGTTGCTTGTTTTTACTTTTTTTGTAGAGAAATAATCACGTTTTAGTTGGATGAATAAGCCTTTCAGGCACTTCTGCACTGTAGTTACTTGTTTTAAAAAAAATTCTATTACACTTGCTTGTGCAAATAAACTAAACTAAACTTAACCTAACGTGATTCAAAAAGTGCCATATGTGTGGGATTTAAAACAGCCTGTTTGTGCAGCGCTAAATAAAAATGAAAGTCCATCACATGATATTATTTTCCGTTTGTTTATTTTTAAATAAACAATTATATTTCTAGAATGTGGGAGGAAACTGGATCACCCAGAGTACACTCAAACATGGCGAGAACACAAACGCCACACAGAAAGGTCCGGACCAACCAGAACCTTGCTGTTAGGCATCAGTGCTCACCACTGATGTTGTCCTGAAGAAATTGAAATGAAGGGAGAGAGGAAAGAGGAAAAGGAGGAAATGTAGAAGAATGATGTGGGAAACAGGAATGTTGTAGATTGGCCATTTAAGGCCTCCTTGGCAGCAGCTTGTTGCGCTCCTGGCGTTGTTTAATGTACCTGGTTTGCTCAGTGGCATATATGGGCAATGATTCGCCCGTCTCCAAATGGTATAGGAACCTCTCCTCACCCTTAGAGAGACAGTGTTTTTCTGCAGGCGTTTCTTTTGTAGAAATAGGTGGGAAGCGGGTCAGCTGCAGGTCAACCATACTGTCCCCTTTATTAGTTAGCTGCAGCTTATCACATTCCAAGTGCTGTTTGGTAGACAGGTTTTGAGCAGTGCTCAATCTGGGCAATGCTGTAGGACAACGGCGTACTGTAACTTCCTTTGCTGCTGAAGCGTTGTTGGACTTCAGATGGGCTGCTCTGGAAATGGATGGCAGATGTACAGGCTTTGTATCCATGCCGAGCTGCAGGCTGTTGCGTTCCAGATACTGTTTCATTAAACGGGTCTGGTCAGTGGCAAATCTGGGCAATGGCTCATCACTTCTTATACTGTAGTAGCTGGGCTCCCCCATCTCAGAAATGACACCACGCCTTCCTTTGCTTGCAGCTAAAAGTTGCTGAACATCTTTGTCTGCAGCCTTGTGAAGTTCCCGTTGGACATACTGCTGGACTTGTTTGTCCTTCTCAGCAATCTGTTCTGCTTGCTTTTGTGCAGCATCCCGATCCTCTCTCTTCAGCTGTTTAAGACGGGCGTGTTTTTCAGCCGTAATAGTGGCATTGATGTCTCGACAATTGATTTTATTGTCAGTGTTCCTCTTAGCCTTTTGTTTTTTCTCTTCGAGAAACAACCTGTCAGACGCTTTCTTGGCCTGGAACCAGTCCAGTTTGCTCTGTTGCTCTTCCTTCTTGTTTTGCTCTTTCTCCTGTGCCTTTTTGTCTCTGTAAGCAAAAATAGACTTGAGCATAGCAGCCCTATTCTCCTCCTTGTCCTTTTGCTGCTTTGCCACTTTAGCGTCTTGCTCAAACCGTTGCCTTGGATAATTTCTCCACCTGCTTATGGGTCGATGTGGCAGCCTGCTTCTTTTTACTGACTGCCAATTTTTCGTTCACAATTTGTTTTGGTACCTGAAGCTTTTTGAACTTTTCAGCTTCGTCACTTTTTTTTTGCCGCAGCTTTTCTTCCATGTCAACCTGAACACGTTTGTTCTCTGCTTTGGAAAACTGAGACACAGCATTGCTGTCTAGCATTTCTTGCCTGGTGTACTTTTTGGCCTTGGGCTGGTTTAATAAAGACTGGATTCTTTCCCAGTCATCCCTGGACAGAATGCAACTGGATCCATCTGGTGAAATTTGTTGTTTATCTAAGTTGGTATTGTGTTGCCTTGGGTTATACTGACTGTTGTCTTCTGGCACAGGTGCGTACTGCCGGCCTGTTAAGGAGACGACGGGAAAGGGACGGCGTCCGCATACAGACGAGGAGCGCATTGGTACAGCTCTGGATTTTTCCTCTTCATAAATGTCCCGTCCTTTTCCTTCATAGTGTTTGCTGTCATCTCGGTGCAGTCTCATGTCATAACCTTCCTTCTGGTCATACATGAGGACTTTTGGGACCTTTGAGTCTTTGTTTAAGTATGACATTTTTTTGGGTTCCCTCCGTTGGGGTTGGATGGTACTTATGGCAGACAAGACAGAAAGCGGTTTGGTTTGTGCCTTTAAGTGATATTGTTATCTTCTCGACTAAAAATCAATAACATTAATAAAACCTCAGAAAACTTAGATTGGTTCTGTTTCAATAACAAGTAGCAGGTATCAGACAGAATTGTCAACTCCTTACACTCGGTTTCATTCAACTCGGTGAAATGGGCAGATTCAAAGTCTGGACCCGGGGAAGTTAACCAAGATCAAAGGACGGTGATGACATCATGACATTCTGTGACATCATTGGCCTTTGTTTGGCCTTTGCTTTTGATGACTTACACACACATTCTAAAGTCCCCCTCCCTCCCTTGGTTACTGTTGCTATGCCACTCAAGCTCTTTTCCAAAGAGGCCAACAGTGGGGTTCTAGAAGTGAAAATTCCATTAATATTCTGCATAAGGATTTTGACGAATTAGCTGTATGTCTAAACCATCCAGGGTAGGCTTACCACGAGCTAGGAGATTGTAAAACAAAGAAGCCAAAAGTCTGTATGAAATCAACCTTGTTTTAAGAAAAACATGTTTTATTCATGATGTCATAGAGAAGTACTACACTTCCCACAATCCTAAGTGTAACAGCAATGTCTCTCATTGGTTGAGCTCGCTGTTACTATGGAAATGTTTTACTGACACATGAACCCGCGAACGGCTGTTCACCTTATGCTGCCCCGCCCACTTTTGCTCTTCCGGTTTGAACACAATTGTAAACAAACTTCCGGTTTTTGGCTAGCATCATAGCGTAGAGCTACCCCTAGTTGGCGTTGTTAACAACAGAGACAGTTTAGAATAGAAAAAGTAATAGAGAGTACTCTGCAAGTGACACAGGACTCTATAGGGGAAACTTATTCTCCAGGAGCTGTGCTGAGTCCAAAATTCCATCTGCGCTGGCTCCACACCAGGGATGGTCAGGACAAACTACCAGGCCTTTCCTCTCCACAGTGTGCCGTTGAGCCTCCATGCGCTGTATGGCTATGTGCTCATTATTTTTTCAATATTTAAGTGAGAAATAGAAATAGATAGTTCGTCGGCTTTCCGAGGACTTAAAAACCAAAGATGCTTTGTTAACCGCCTGCTTGGACGTGGCTCATAATCAGTCGCTCCGGATCTCATCTCTCTCGGCGGCCTTCCAGGATACCGCGCCATGGGACCCAGCTGCCTGCCCACGCCCATCGTCCTGCTCGACACCGGTTATCAAGCCACCCTGGACTGAGGTGGTTTGCGGCCGAAAGAGATCCTCGGGTAGGGCTCCATCGCCTCCTGCCCTCAGCCTCTCCAACCGCTTCAATGCTTTGTCGGAGTCGGAGCCGGTGGTGGCCAGTGCGGCTCACCGGGCTCGCCCCGCTTCAAAGCAGACTGACCAGCCGTCGTCACGGAAGATGATTGCTACCGCGCGGCGAAAGCTTCTGAGGGATGCGGTAGTCAGACGGTCCGGTGGCCTACACTGCCTGGATCGGCCAAATGACAACGTTCCTCAAAAACTATCTCCACAACCGAACGGTAAGCATTCTTCCTCTTCTTTTCCCTGCCCATCTGAAACCGACACTGACTGTTTTTGCTCCCGTCACCGGCTACCCACACCCCCCCACTCCTCGTCCGCTCTTCCCCCTAACCACAGTAATTATTGGGGACTCCATCACTAGAGACCTACGGTTTCATAATGCTGTCACACACTGTTTTCCCGGAGCCAAAGTTGCAGACATCCTGGCTAAAGTTATGGACCTGATACCCTCATTTCCGACCTCTATCAAACGCATCGTGGTCCATTGTGGACATAACGACATGTCCACTCGGATTCAGGAGTGTGAGCGCACAAGGCGAGACTTTACCACTCTCATTGAGGCTTTAAAAAGCACTGGGAAGTCGGTTTTTATTTCGGGCCCACTTCCATCTCTAGGTCGCAGATCAGGCCTCTTTAGTAGACTACTCTCCCTTAACACCTGGCTCCAGCTCACATGCAGCATTCACAGGATAGGTTTTATTGACAACTTCAATCTGTTTTGGGAACGTGGCTCCCTGTTCAGCAGGGATGGGATTCATCCCAATACACGCGGAAGCCAGATGCTACGTGGAAATTTGCACCACGCCCTGCATACCCAGACCTCTGATTGACTGTTTACATCCCGTAAACACTCCCACAAGCACACTGACCAGACACACTCTCCCAAAGTCAATAATCAGAGATACAGCGCTACACGCCCCTCTGTGCTCCCTTCAGAGCAATCACCCATTCATAATCCCATAACCACCGTGTCTGTCCCCCGACTGAGATCATTTAAACCAAACGCTAACAAAAGAGGTGCTATACTAAACAACCTAATTGGAATTAAAACAACCACTGCAACGATAGAACAGAATAGGAAAATCAAATGTGGACTATTAAATATTAGATCTCTGTCATCGAAAGCATTATTGGTAAATGAATTGATATCAGATAACCACATTGATTTATTCTGCCTCACCGAAACCTGGCTGGGCCATGACGAATATGTTAGTTTAAACGAAGCCACTCCCCCCAGTCATAATAATGCCCAAATTCCACGAGGCTCAGGCCGAGGAGGGGGAGTTGCAGCCATATTTGACTCGAGCCTGTTAATTAATCCTAAACCTAAACTAAATTATAACTCGTTTGAAAGCCTTGTTCTTAATCTTCAACACCCAACATGGAAAACAGTACAGCCAATTATATTCGTTGTTGTTTACCGAGCACCAGGTCCATATTCTGAGTTTTTATCTGAATTCTCAGAGTTTTTATCATGCGTAGTCCTTCAATCAGACAAAGTACTTATTGTAGGTGATTTTAATATCCATGTGGACATTGACAGCAATAGCCTTAGTACTGCTTTCAATTCACTGCTAGATTCTATTGGTTTCAGTCAGAGGGTGCATAAGGCCACGCACTGTTTTAACCACACCCTCGACCTTGTGCTAGAATATGGCATCAAAATTGACGATTTAATAGTATTTCCGCAGAATCCTTTATTATCAGACCATTTTTTAATAACTTTCGAATTCCTACTACCAGACTATACGAAATTAAATAAAAGTTTCTACACTAGATGCTTATCTGACAGTGCTATAGCTAAATTTAAGGAAGCTATTCCAACAGCACTTAACTCAATGTCATGCCTTAATATAACAGAGGACTGTTATGTTAACTCTAGTCCCTCCCAACTTGATAACTTTGTAGACGCTGCTACGGCCTGCCTACGGACTACTTTAGACTCGGTTGCTCCTATCAAAAAGAAGATGATGAAGGAAAGGAAACTAGCACCTTGGTATAACTCCCAAACTCGCAAATTAAAACAAATCTCACGAAAACTTGAAAGTAAATGGCGTTCCACCAAACTGGAAGAATCTCGTGTGGATTGGCAAGATAGTCTAAAAAATTATAGGAGGGCCCTCAGAAATGCCAGATCAGACTATTACTCATTACTAATAGAAGAAAATAAGAACAACCCAAGGTTTCTTTTCAGCACTGTAGCCAGGCTGACAGAGAGTCATAGCTCTGTTGAGCCATCTATTCCTATAGCTCTGAGCAGTGATGACTTCATGACCTTTTTTAATGATAAAATTATAACAATTAGAGAAAAAATTCATCACCTTCTGCCCACAGCTTCCAACGACTCACCATTGGGCGCAGGAGGGCTAGAGAGAACGATAAGACCTGATACTTATTTAGACGGCTTTTATCCTTTAGACCTCCAACAATTAATGTTAAGGGTCTCTTCAGCTAAGCCAACTACCTGTCTCTTAGACCCCGTTCCAACGAAGCTACTTAAAGAAGCACTACCCGTGGTCAACACCACATTACTAGATACGATCAATATGTCCTTATTAACGGGTCACGTACCGCAGTCTTTTAAAGTAGCTGTGATAAAACCTATTCTGAAAAAACCCACCCTCGACCCTGAGGTCTTAGCCAACTATAGACCTATATCTAACCTCCCGTTTCTCTCCAAAATCCTTGAGAAGGTAGTCGCTAATCAATTGTGTGACTTTCTGCATAGAAATAGTCTATTTGAAGACTTTCAGTCAGGATTTAGAAAGCATCATAGCACAGAGACGGCACTGGTGAAAATCACTAACGACCTTCTAACTGCTGCTGACAAAGGACTTGTCTCCGTACTTGTCTTATTAGATCTTAGTGCTGCATTCGACACTATTGACCATACCATCCTCTTACAGAGACTGGAACATTTAGTTGGCATTAAAGGAATCGCACTAAGCTGGTTTAAGTCCTATTTTTCTGAGCGATCCCAATTTGTTAATATTAACGATAAACCATCCAAATACGCTAAAGTTAGCCATGGCGTTCCTCAAGGCTCAGTGCTTGGACCAATTCTATTCTCTTTATATATGCTTCCTCTAGGCAATATTATTAGGAAACACTCAATTAACTTTCACTGTTACGCAGACGACACCCAATTATATCTGTCAATTAAGCCCGACGAAAGCGGTCAGTTAGCTAAACTTCAAGCGTGCATTAAAGATATAAAATCCTGGATGACCCACAATTTTCTGATGTTAAACTCAAACAAAACGGAAGTTATTGTGCTGGGACCCAAGCACCACCGAACTTCATTATCTAAATATATAGCTACCCTAGATGGTATTGCCCTGGCCTCCAGCACTACTGTCAGAAATCTAGGAATCATTTTTGACCAGGATCTATCCTTTAACGCCCACTTAAAACAAACCTCAAGAACAGCCTTTTTCCATCTTCGTAACATTGCCAAAATCAGGAACATCCTGTCTCAAAACGATGCTGAAAAACTAGTCCATGCATTCGTAACTTCCCGGCTGGACTACTGTAATTCTTTACTATCAGGCTGCTCAAATAAGTCCCTCAAGACCCTCCAGCTGATCCAGAATGCTGCAGCACGTGTTCTGACAAGAACTAACAAAAGAGATCACATTTCTCCTGTATTAGCTTCTCTGCATTGGCTTCCTGTAAAATCCAGGATTGAATTTAAAATCCTTCTCCTGACCTACAAAGCACTAAATGGTCAAGCACCATCATACATAGAAGAGCTTTTAGTACCTTATTGTCCCACTAGAGCACTGCGCTCCCAGAACTCAGAGCTACTTGTGGTTCCTAGAGTCTCTAAAAGTAGAATCGGAGCCAGAGCCTTCAGCTACCAGGCTCCTCTCCTGTGGAACCAGCTCCCAACTTGGGTTCGGGGGGCTGACACCGTCGCCACATTTAAGAATAAACTGAAAACCATCATCTTTGATAAAGCTTATAGTTAGGGAGTGAGGAGTTGCAGCATAGTAGAGTAGAGTAGAGTAGAGGGAGGCAGGAAGTACAAGCCCGTTCCGGCAGGGGAGAGTACGAGCCCGGTCCAGGGCCCCTCTCTTTAGCCTGCCTCTCTTAGTTATGCTATTATAACTCTAGACTGCTGTGGGAAGCTCCTTCCAAGGACACAATGAGCCGCTCCCTCTTCTCTCTTTTCACTTGTCTCCTTTTGTGTGCATCTTAGTCCCAGAAATGCCTGTTACTAACCTAGCTCTGGGGAGTTTTCTCCCCGGAGTCCCTTTGCTTCTTCTTCACCCAGAACATCGCCTTGGAATTGGGTGGCACCTACACCGGGGTCCTGGGTGCAGCTGACGCTATGGACTTACTACACCCTGCTACGCTCTGCGTTTCCCCGCAGTGTCCGACTGCGTCCTGCCGCGTCCAACCGCGTCCATCCAGGCTGCTGTGCCACACTACACCCCGTAACGCCCTGCTGTGCCCTACTATGACATGAACTACTATGACTACCATTGTGATCACTGTTTCACTATCTTTATTATGACTATTATTGCCACCATTCACCACTCCCCCAACTGGTGCCGTCAGACACCGCCTACCAAGAGTCTGGGTCTGTCCGAGGTTTCTTCCTAACAAAAAAGGGAGTTTTTCCTTGCCACTGTCGCAATAGCTACTGCTAATGCTTGCTCTTGAGGCAACCACTGTAATAGTTGGGGCTTCGTAAAGTACAGAGTTTGGTCTAGACCTACTCTATCTGTAAAGTGTCTCGAGATAACTCTTGTTATGATTTGATACTATAAATAAAATTGAATTGAATTGAATTGAATAGATATACATAAATACGCAACGCAAAGTAATTCCACACATTGTAATCAAAACAATACACATACGATTGTGTACTACTACAGGTTATGTTTATTAAATGAAGCCCAAAATATGTTGCCGACTAGAAATCGCTAGTATCAGCTAGTGCTAGCTAATGTCAACGTTAGGTAGCCGCTAGCTAATGCTAACGCTAGCTAGAAGGGTTTGTGGTGACCATAGATAGTAAAATTAAGGTGGTGACTTTGCCTGGAACGCTACCAAGTCCTGAGTCGTGACTTGAAGTCGTAACTTACGGGCTAAAAATTGTGTCTGGAACGCAGCATAATTAAAACTTTAAGTGGGTTATTTATATATTCATACTATTTTTTTGCTTGAATGTATACCAAAATACACTTTAAATAATTATGTAATAAACATGTGCTTCACTCTACTTTTGAGAAGTATGACTTTTCAAGCTGATTTTCAACGTGTTTTTAGTATATTTAATCAAAGCATATTAATTCACTAATATATACAGTATAAGTATAGTTCAGGCAAGTGTACTTTTACCATATGCCTCCTTTAATGTATTATACATATAATAATCCATCCATCCATCTTCTTCCGCTTATCCGGTAACGGGTCGCGGGGGTAGCAGCTCCAGCAGGATATACATATAATAATGTCAAATTCAACTCAATATGCTGTTTATGCTCAATATGCCTGAAATATCAATGTAATTAAGACTATTGTACTCAGTAAAGTATTATTTCAAACGTGAAATAAACATATAGTTCTTTCAAAAATACAATGCGATATCATTTAACATTACTTTTCACAAGTATGTTGATCATCAATAGACAATAGCACACTAGAAAGAGTTACCTTGAGCACTCCACTAAAAACATAAAGTACCTCAGACCCAGTAACTGAAGAAAGAAAAACATTCACATCTGGTAAACTTGTTGAAAAAAAACACATCTGAATACTTAATTGAAACAAGTACATTTACAGTTATATACCAAATTAACATATTTATTAAGCTTTCTTCAACATCATATCATTGTATAAAACTAATTTCAGTTTGCAAAGCATTCTCAACTTGCTAGGCACCTATTCCATTTGTAAGTTTTCCGTTCCAGGAGAATTCCAATCACGCATATCAGTTACTCTCAATATTATTTGACACAGCACTGACAAACATCTTTTCTCTAAAATCAATCATCACACACTGCATTCCAGTGGCCAAAGCAAGGTATTGCATATCTGTAAATCTTATTCCCTCCCCAGTTAAAAGACCTAGTTAAAGCTAATTTAGATCCAATATTTAACGAAATCTCTCGTGATTTTAATAGATGGGTGACTCTCAATCTCTCAATAGCAGGGAAGGTCAATGTTAAAAACATGGTTTGTGTTCCCAAGCTGAATTACCTTATCCAGTCTCTTCCTCTGGAGGTTCCACTGTCATATTTTAAATGGTTTGACAGGAGAACAAAGACATTTATATGGAATGGTAAAATACCCTGGCTACATTTTAATAAATTACAAAGGCCGAGAGGAGGTTTGGGTCTACCAAAGATGTTGTATCAGTACTCTGCTTTTAAATCAAGGCATCTGGCCCACTGGTCACTTCCTGAGAGAGCCCCACCCTGGTATTGTATTGAGTAATCTGTTATTGCACCATTTACAAAGCCTGTCAAACTGTATGGTGAGGCAAAAAAATGATTTCCATTTGCGATTTGTTGGACATCAAGACATGATTTTTTAAATCAGATATAGAGGTCCATTGCTGTGGAATTCATTGAATATGTCACTAAAAACATTTACTTCCCTGCTAGCCTTCAGGTCACAGTTGAAAAAGTTTTAATTTCATCTTAATCTTATGTCGGGATAATTCTATTGATTGTATTTTTGGTCTGACTCAAAGGGTTGTACTTTTCAACCAGTTCTCACTCCGAACTCATAAAGTACGGACGCTTGGGCACTGGCTCTCAGCGTCAGATATGGAGGTTGGTTGGGCTGGTGGATGGGTCAAACAACCCAGGAGACCGGGCTTTGTGTCCCGCGTGTCCTAAACCCAACTGTCACATTCTTGTCCCGTTCGTCTTTTCCTAAACCCAACTGTCCCGTTCTTGTCCCGTGTGTCACGGAAACCTACCTACCTTTTATAAGCCCACCCACGATCTTTTCCTTGACCTAACTGCGTCGAAAGTGTCGCCAATAGAGTGCATTTAGATATGACTCTAAAGGAGACTTTTAGCGCCAGTAACAACGACAAAGGCATCTGACCAAGCGTCAAGATGGGATTGAGAATGCGTTGTACTTTTGTTTGCCTTGTCTTTTTCTTGTCTTTTTTATTGCCTTGTTTTTGTCTTTCTTTCTTTAACTGTGTATGATTCCCTGATATATCTTTACATCGTGTGCATGTTTACCTGTTTGTTTTTTGTTTTAGTTGTTGCTTGTTTTTACTTTTTTTGTAGAGAAATAATCACGTTTTAGTTGGATGAATAAGCCTTTCAGGCACTTCTGCACTGTAGTTACTTGTTTTAAAAAAAATTCTATTACACTTGCTTGTGCAAATAAACTAAACTAAACTTAACCTAACGTGATTCAAAAAGTGCCATATGTGTGGGATTTAAAACAGCCTGTTTGTGCAGCGCTAAATAAAAATGAAAGTCCATCACATGATATTATTTTCCGTTTGTTTATTTTTAAATAAACAATTATATTTCTAGAATGTGGGAGGAAACTGGATCACCCAGAGTACACTCAAACATGGCGAGAACACAAACGCCACACAGAAAGGTCCGGACCAACCAGAACCTTGCTGTTAGGCATCAGTGCTCACCACTGATGTTGTCCTGAAGAAATTGAAATGAAGGGAGAGAGGAAAGAGGAAAAGGAGGAAATGTAGAAGAATGATGTGGGAAACAGGAATGTTGTAGATTGGCCATTTAAGGCCTCCTTGGCAGCAGCTTGTTGCGCTCCTGGCGTTGTTTAATGTACCTGGTTTGCTCAGTGGCATATATGGGCAATGATTCGCCCGTCTCCAAATGGTATAGGAACCTCTCCTCACCCTTAGAGAGACAGTGTTTTTCTGCAGGCGTTTCTTTTGTAGAAATAGGTGGGAAGCGGGTCAGCTGCAGGTCAACCATACTGTCCCCTTTATTAGTTAGCTGCAGCTTATCACATTCCAAGTGCTGTTTGGTAGACAGGTTTTGAGCAGTGCTCAATCTGGGCAATGCTGTAGGACAACGGCGTACTGTAACTTCCTTTGCTGCTGAAGCGTTGTTGGACTTCAGATGGGCTGCTCTGGAAATGGATGGCAGATGTACAGGCTTTGTATCCATGCCGAGCTGCAGGCTGTTGCGTTCCAGATACTGTTTCATTAAACGGGTCTGGTCAGTGGCAAATCTGGGCAATGGCTCATCACTTCTTATACTGTAGTAGCTGGGCTCCCCCATCTCAGAAATGACACCACGCCTTCCTGTGCTTGCAGCTAAAAGTTGCTGAACATCTTTGTCTGCAGCCTTGTGAAGTTCCCGTTGGACATACTGCTGGACTTGTTTGTCCTTCTCAGCAATCTGTTCTGCTTGCTTTTGTGCAGCATCCCGATCCTCTCTCTTCAGCTGTTTAAGACGGGCGTGTTTTTCAGCCGTAATAGTGGCATTGATGTCTCGACAATTGATTTTATTGTCAGTGTTCCTCTTAGCCTTTTGTTTTTTCTCTTCGAGAAACAACCTGTCAGACGCTTTCTTGGCCTGGAACCAGTCCAGTTTGCTCTGTTGCTCTTCCTTCTTGTTTTGCTCTTTCTCCTGTGCCTTTTTGTCTCTGTAAGCAAAAATAGACTTGAGCATAGCAGCCCTATTCTCCTCCTTGTCCTTTTGCTGCTTTGCCACTTTAGCGTCTTGCTCAACCGTTGCCTTGGATAATTTCTCCACCTGCTTACGGGTCGATGTGGCAGCCTGCTTCTTTTTACTGACTGCCAATTTTTCGTTCACAATTTGTTTTGGTACCTGAAGCTTTTTGAACTTTTCAGCTTCGTCAATTTTTTTTTGCCGCAGCTTTTCTTCCATGTCAACCTGAACACGTTGTCTTTTGTCCTCCTCCGTAATCTCTTTCTGTGCCTCCTTTACTCCATCAAGGATTTTACTGGCGATTTCTCTTTGTCGAAACTGCAAACTGCGTTGACGTGACTCCACTTTTTTCTCTTCCTCATGTCTTAGCTCCTGTGCATGCAAGGCAGCAAGGGCCCGGAGTCTATCTCTCTCTTCCTTCTCCTGCTGTCTCTCTTCCTCTCTCAGCTGTTGCTTCTCCTTGATTTGCTCAGTCCAATAGTTTGCCACAGACTGGATGTTAAGCTGTTTCTGAGACGCTTTCTTCTGCTCTTGCATCACAGCTTCCTCCTCTCTACGCCTCATCTCCACAACATACTGTCTTTCTCGTTCTTCAGCAAACTTTTGCTTTTCTCTTTTTATTTCTATGAGTAGCTCATTCTCTTTCTGCAACTGTGTCCTTAAGATTGCACTGTCAAATTTTCTGACGGAGCCATTCTGGTGAAGCATCTTAGTATTGGCTTCTTCAACAGCTTCCCGCTCTTCCTGTTTCTTTAATTCCACCTCCTCTGCAGCAATCTTTTTCAAATATTCCTTCTTTGTCTCCTTCTCAAGTTTTTGTGCTGCTTGTAGCTCTCCTATTCTGGCTTTCGTGATTTTGTTCTCTGCTTTGGAAAGCTGAGACACAGCATTGCTGTCTAGCATTTCTTGCCTGGTGTACTTTTTGGCCTTGGGCTGGTTTAATAAAGACTGGATTCTTTCCCAGTCATCCCTGGACAGAATGCAACTGGATCCATCTGGTGAAATTTGTTGTTTATCTAAGTTGGTATTGTGTTGCCTTGGGTTATATTGACTGTTGTCTTCTGGCACAGGTGCGTACTGCCGGCCTGTTAAGGAGACGACGGGAAAGGGACGGCGTCCGCATACAGACGAGGAGCGCATTGGTACAGCTCTGGATTTTTCCTCTTCATAAATGTCCAGTCCTTTTCCTTCATAGTGTTTGCTGTCATCTCGGTGCAGTCTCATGTCATAACCTTCCTTCTGGTCATACATGAGGACTTTTGGGACCTTTGAGTCTTTGTTTAAGTATGACATTTTTTTGGGTTCCCTCCGTTGGGGTTGGATGGTACTTATGGCAGACAAGACAGAAAGCGGTTTGGTTTGTGCCTTTAAGTGATATTGTTATCTTCTCAACTAAAAATCAATAACATTAATAAAACCTCAGAAAACTTAGATTGGTTCTGTTTCAATAACAAGTAGCAGGTATCAGACAGAATTGTCAACTCCTTACACTCGGTTTCATTCAACTCGGTGAAATGGGCAGATTCAAAGTCTGCACCCGGGGAAGTTAACCAAGATCAAAGGACGGTGATGACATCATGACATTCTGTGACATCATATGCCTTTGTTTGGCCTTTGCTTTTGATGACTTACACACACATTCTAAAGTCCCCCTCCCTCCCTTGGTTACTGTTGCTATGCCACTCAAGCTCTTTTCCAAAGAGGCCAACAGTGGGGTTCTAGAAGTGAAAATGCCATTAATATTCTGCATAAGGATTTTGACGAATTAGCTGTATGTCTAAACCATCCAGGGTAGGCTTACCACGAGCTAGGAGATTGTAAAACAAAGAAGCCAAAAGTCTGTATGAAATCAACCTTGTTTTAAGAAAAACATGTTTTATTCATGATGTCATAGAGAAGTACTACACTTCCCACAATCCTAAGTGTAACAGCAATGTCTCTCATTGGTTGAGCTCGCTGTTACTATGGAAATGTTTTACTGACACATGAACCCGCGAACGGCTATTCAACTTATGCTGCCCCGCCCACTTTTGCTCTTCCGGTTTGAACACAATTGTATACAAACTTCCGGTTTTTGGCTAGCATCATAGCGTAGAGCTACCCCTAGTTGGCGTTGTTAACAACAGAGACAGTTTAGAATAGAAAACGTAATAGAGAGTACTCTGCAAGTGACACAGGACTCTATAGGGGAAACTTATTCTCCAGGAGCTGTGCTGAGTCCAAAATTCCATCTGCGCTGGCTCCACACCAGGGATGGTCAGGACAAACTACCAGGCCTTTCCTCTCCACAGTGTGCCGTTGAGCCTCCATGCGCTGTATGGCTATGTGCTCATTATTTTTTCAATATTTAGTTGCAGTATTGCCAGTAAAGGTGGGATGCAAGTGTTCATTTAGGAATTAGGAACATTTCTTACGGGTTAGTGTTGTGCCATGTTCTGTATGTTGGTATGATATGCTGAGTAGAGTCATTATTCTCTATATCTAATCTGTAACACCGCTGAAGGAGACCATCCGTCTGTAGCTGGAATAGTGGGGCCATCACAGTGGAACTGACATAACTTTTAAATTCTGAGTGATCCTTGAAAAGTTTGGTACAGCCTTCTGTAGATGACACACTTACGGGATGTTGTGCTGATGAGCCTGGATGAATGTGTTTGTGACTTGAAATTGAAATGCTTCACCTTTTTCTGCTCTACATTCACGACATACGGAAATTGTCCATTATAAAATAGTTGTTAGTTGCAAACTAATATTACAAAATACATTGAAAAAAACAAAACTATCAAAAGAATCAACACTTTACCTTCCAAAGTATTTCACCTGCGTGGCTGCAAGATCGCCCTGGTCCAGCAACACATGAGCACCCAGTCATTTGTATTTCACCTGAAACTAAAACCCAGGACCGGTGATGTGGGACTTTAAGTTTCTGACTAGGCTCTATGTCTGCTTTAAGGTAGACAAGGTTATGTCCCACCTCATTTATTAAAACGCGACTGACTTTATTGTTGTGGAGGTACTTATGAGACTCAGAAGCTTTTCAGGTTATTCATCGCTTTACCGTCCATAGCAACAGAGTTAATAAAGTAACTAAATATGCTAGTGTACGTTATCTGAGGCCACTTTTTCAGATCGTCCTCCCATCCCTCAGTAGTAGAAGGCAGAGGTATGATCACATAGGCCCTCATCTATGAAACGTGCGTACGACCTAAAACAGGTGTAGGACGGGCGTACACCGATTCCTACGCAAAGCAAGGCATTTATCAATTTCAACATGAGCGTAGGCTGCGATAAAATCTCACGTCTGGTCTGAACTTGTGTACACAAGTTTTCGAGTCAGTGTGGACTTGTGGTGCAGCATCTAATCAGTTTAACAGGAGAAGGAGAAATCATCAGTTGATCACTTATCAGCAATGGCAGATCTGGCTCTTTTAGAGGACCTTTATGCGCCGGTATTAAGGGCAGATGGCTCTGTCTTGCATCAGCGGGGGACCCTACTATACACGCCAGAATAAGTTTGCAACATTGTTTTAGCCTGTGGGGTTCTGCACAACATCACACAGGAAAACAGGGTGCCATAAATGTAGTGATGGAGCCAGATGACCCGATGCCCAGAGAGCAGTGTCCAGCACAGCCCCAACTGGGGCTATACCAAGGAGACAGGATATTATTCCTCGCTTTTAAAAGGTATAGTGTTATGTTTGGCACTTATATTCAATACAGGAAACATGACAATGCACAACATTTTTATTTATTCTTCCGGTTTTCATTTCTCTTTTAAAGTGTTGTTAATGGCAACAAGTGAACGATTTATTTCTGCCATTGACCGACATATTTCGGCTTGTTTTTCCAGCCCCTCTGCTGTCAGGAGACAGGGTCGGGGGTGGTGGTCCAGCACGGGGGGGCAGAGGACTCGCGCTCTCCCTCACAGCTGTTGCTTGGCTCTGACTCATGAAAAAAACATGAGTACAATAAAAGACACTGCATAAACTCTGCTACTGTGTGTTTATTTAAATATAGATACACCTACATGGAGGCCTAAGAGATTGCAATATAAGCCTGTATATTACTATTAGGACTTACATATGTCATACATATGTCAAGGATGTATAAATTAAATAAACTTCAGCTGGAGTCCGATTTACCACGGCAACACTGTTGACTGCATCAGTGATCTCTTTCCATTCCACATTCTTTCTACAGCCTTTGATAACAGTTTTCAGGCTGACAAATAGTACATACGTTAGTGCAAATGAACCTGAGATATCAGGGTTTCAATCTCCACCTCTGAAAAGTTCCGCTTCTCAGCCGGATTACGTCTCGCCATGGCGTGAATTGTAGGGCCGAGGCCTCAAAACCGAGAATATATTGGGGAGTGAAATTTAAATTAGGATCATTTCCAGCCGCTGCATTTATCAACGTACTGCCATTCTTACACTCTGATTGGTGTGATACGAACGTTTCATGAATCACACGTGAAGCCTGTCGTAAGAGAATTTCTGCGCTCATACCTGCGCTGGTTTCTACGTTAGGTTGATAAATGAGGGCCATAGTCCCGTTTGAGGTGTAACAGGCTGTGTTCCCACATGTTTTATTTCCCAAACAGTGAAAGAGAATTAACGTACCGCAAAGACTGTTTATGACCGCTACCATGGCAATCGCCGGCTCCAGAAGTCACACCCATAATTCACGTAAGGCATCATGGGAGCTAGGAATAAGGTGGATTCTGCTCCATTCGACGTCAGCTGCCCCCCCCCCGTATTTCTTTTAATTTGTTTATGTACTTATTTATTTTTTTATTTTTTATTTTTTGTCTTTTGGATGTTGGATGTCCTTACTGGTGTGTATTTGTCTGTGTGCATAGGTCTGTGTCGTCTGTCCCCGCCGGATTTGGACCTGATCGTCTCCGCTGTATGTTTGCTGTCATTTATTGTAAAATTAAAAAAAAAAAGAGTTGAAAAAAAAAATGGGGTGACCAACTTTTTCCTTGATTAATGTGACTGCTCCGCGCTGTTTCCCGACAATGGCGGGGGCGCCATCTGTTGTCACTGCAAAAATCTTGTTAATGTTCATCCCTTGCTCCTCAAAATGTTTCAAAAAAAACTCTGGCTATGTCCTCACCTTTTGTTGTTTCAGTAATTGGCTTTTATGCAACAAAGCTCCTCTGTTACAGTCACATAATCGTACATTGCCATGACTGCCAAACTTGGTACGTCATTTACATCCACACTCTCATCAAGTGTGACGCTAAATACCATGGCTTCTTTCCAACCAGCTGTCTGCTGCGCTCTAACGTTTTCTGCCATTTCTTCGATGTGTCGCTCAACACTTCTGGCTGACATAGGAATGTCTTTTATTGTCTCTTTGTTTGGTAAGCCATCAAACAAAACATCTGAGCTACAGATGAAAGCCTTCTTGATATATTATCCATCAGTGAATAGCTTTCCCTGTTTTGCAATGCAATAAGCAATGTTATTGCTTGCTTTGGTAGCATGATTTCTGGCCGTGGCGAAGACTTTGTGGTAGCTTGCTTCCTATACCTGGACATGGACATAGTACGTTTGATAGATTCAGCCTTGTCTGCAGCATCCTTGAAAGTTTTCTCATGTTTGGTCTCAAAATGGCGTTTAACACTTGACGTTCGGCAAACAACAGTTTCAAGACACAGTCCTTCTGAAACATAAAACCCCACTCTTCTGTCCAATAGGGCTGTAACGCCTGAACATTAACTTTAGCTTTCTTAACTAGCGTGCCTGTCATTGCCAACATGCTGCTACCGAGCCCGCTCCGCCAGCAGCGTTACTACAGAGTAGGGTGTGTCTTTGCTGCATGCATGTGGGGATGCAAGTTTAGGACTGAATGCATGGATGCTTATGGAAGTAGGAACAATTGTTTGTAAGGCATGTATGGTAGAACAGAAGAATGTAGGAAGGTTGGCTTTTTTTTGCCCAAGTAGCCTATAGAAAATGGTAATTTTCAATTTGCATAGCTCTTTGAGTAGCCTAAATGTTCAATGTACATTTGTCTTCTAACTGTTTTAACCCTGTGCTTGTTGTGTGTCTCTGTTGTAACTCTTGCAGCAATTTCTCTCAGTGTCCAAAACAAATTTCTCCTTGGGGAGACTAATACAGATACTTTGACTTTGAATCATCCATCCATCCATCCATCCATCTTCGTCCGCTTATCCGGTCTCGGGTCGCAGGGGTAGCAGCTCCAGCAGGGGACCCCAAACTTCCCTTTCCCGAGCCACATTAACCAGCTCCGACTGGGGGATCCCGAGGCGTTCCCAGGCCAGGTTAGAGATATAATCCCTCCACCTAGTCCTGGGTCTTCCCCGAGGCCTCCTCCCAGCTGACTTTGAATCAAACTACTGTAAATAACAGGTCACACAACTGTGGAAGGCATAATTTGGCATGCAGATGAGAGGGTGCTTCAAAATGTTAACATCAAAAACTCTTATAGCACACTTATTGCCATTGGCTAAGGTACCGCCTGCCCATGGTGGCACGCGTGCCTAAGGTTGCCGACCCCTGATCTACTGGCTTGACCTCTGTGAGTAGATTCTGAAAGAAGATTCAGTAGCGAGCGCTCAGAGAACAAAGCAACACGAAGCAGGGTTCAGTTCACAATGTTCTAAAGGTTTAATGAGACACACAAGAATATACATATTGTCTAACAATCGCTACATTTATTTAGTAGCGTGTAGTAAGATACAAAAGAGTCAGGATGGGCAGAAGGATTTTCCCAAGGTTTGTTCACACAGATAAGAAAACAAATGAGAACGACTTTCTTCAGTCGTCTCACAGAATGGAATGTGGAAAGTAACATTTTCACAACAGACGTCCAATCACGTCTCGCATTGTAAAGTTATTTTATGAATGAAATGGACATATTACATACCTGTCTAGGAGGAACAGGGACAATTCAGGGGCGGTTTTGAATTCTTTGCAATCCCGTAATTGTCTCTATCTGTTGAAAGCCCGAGTTTGACGGGTTTTCACTATCTGTCACTCTCCCTTTTAGCTTTTAATTCTTCGTTTCCTTCATTTCCTTTTTTTTGTGATGGCCCTGCACCAGTAGCTATCAGCCATAACTACAACAGATAACTTCACAAATATATATAAAATACAATTAGGCCTATATAAAGAAATCTCCTGCTAGCTTTTTACCTGGCTGGATACTCAAACACAGGCTTTTCTGGTGTTACACCAAAATCTGTCACCCATCAGAATGTGTGACTGTAGCGCTATCTATATGCCATAACAACATGACATTATGACAAATTGACATGTCATACATAAGCCACTTTATGAGATCAGTCTGGCCATAAATCATTTTGTGACTTTGAAGGAAAAATCAGACCCGGGCAAATCATTAATGAAAACCATATAAAAATAGCAATCTTTTTACTGTTTTGTTTGCTCTTACAGGTCATTTATGTTCATCAGATGGAAAATTAAACAAACTATTTATCAGGAGTCTATCTAATTTGAGTGTCTGGGTCCCAGGCGATCTTCCCCCTCGGCAGACTGCAGGAAAAACCTGGTAGAAAGGCTCAGTCCCCCGGCTCTGTGATTGGATAGTGAAATGACATTCCCGATTGGACTGGACATTGGTATGCTTATCTGATCATCCCCATTGGCTGTTCAGGAGGAAGTGTCAAATGTGGGACAAAAGTATTTGTACTTTTAAAATTAGATGTGCAACTGTAAACCTTTTTTGTAACTGCAAACATTTGATATGTAACTGTAAACCTTTTTCAAGTGTAGATATTTTTTTTTTTACACATTCACACATTTGAATGTATTCATACAAAATGTTTTCACACTTTCAGATATGGTGATGCAGTTACAGAACATTTGTCCCTAATTTAACTCCATAATGAACCTTGAGTTTACACACGTTTTGTCGAAAAATAGTCTTGAAGTGTAAATAAAGGCTTCTGGTTGCGTTTACGCCAATGAGACGGGGCTGTGTCTGTTTGGTGTGTTCAGTGCCGTCGTCAGGAGCTGTCGGCTTTAATTTGGGCCGATTTTACTTGTTGAATCGGGCCAGTGGGCAGCTGTCAGCATTTTAACCGTGTTTAATCCAGAGCTTCTAGCTAAAGATAGGCTAACGTTACCTGCTGTCAAGTGTAGTGTAAAGTCAGGAACCAAAATTTTCGTTCTTATTTGGTCTCATTACTACCGTTTACGTCGGCCCCTATTGGCACCGCGTTTCAGTACCCAACCCTAGTTCCGAGGCACTTTTTGGACTGACGGGAGCCGAATGATCAGTCCGACTGCCTTTTCTGTTGACAGTCGGCCGTGGGGTTGGTGTGTCAGAGCCTTAAGATGCAAGACTGCACCAAGTTGATGCAGACAGTTCCATAGATGAAAATAAGAGCGTGTCTGAGCGTGAGACGTGCGAGTGAAAAACATGTCTGACGCAACCTGTGCTCCGGTCTCCACAGGGTGTTTACTTTGAAAATTGACCGGATGCTCTAGCTGGTGCAATCACAAGCCTTGTCTTGATTGGTCGCGATTGCCTCCTCCGAAAGCAGCGCTGCCGGAATGCAGTACAGACGCACCTGGTGAAATTTAGGAAATAGGGTTAGAGAGTGAACCTGAGACATTCTGCCATAGGGCAAACATTTGCCTGTAAAGGCAGACATGAAGGCCAGTAGGCATGTAAAGTGGTTTGGTGATGTCACCATTCTAGACTGGCATACCTCCTTGAGCCTGTCTACTGTGATTTATGTTTTCTCCACACACACGCTGACATTCACCCAGTACCACACATGCACGTTACGCACACACCCACCCACGCATGCACGCACACACAAACACACACATGCATACACACAAACGCACACCTCTGTACAATTGCACAAATTAAACCTTTCACAGGATCACTCATTCTGGCAATGTCACCTTCCTCTCTCTCTCTCTCTCTCTCTCTCTCTCTCTCTCTCTCTCTCTCTCTCTCTCTCTCTCTCTCCCTGTCTTATTAATGTATCATGGCAGCTGAGTGCAAATCTCTTACTAGTCACAAGTTTTAACAGGATCATTCTCAACTAAGCCTATTTGGTTTTATTTTGGAATTTTTACAAAAAGTCAATGGTCAGTCTTGAAATAGGGGATGTAAAGCAAGGCAAATCAGTATTTGTAAGCTATGTTCTTCCATATCTCTTATCTGCTCATCAGATGTCCATGCTTCTGTGTAATGTAGTGGTCATCTCTTGGCTCATGGAAATGATTATTTATATGCCTCAATTTCACTAATCACAAATTTGCCTAAAGGGGCTTTACAATCAGAACAGCATTCGACCACCTCTGGCCTTAGACCCTCGCTTCAGGTAAGGAGCTTGGAGAGCAACGAGGAGGGATCGTTGCTTCCAGGTGTCACCAAACAGATAGGACCTGAGACACACAGCCAGGGCTGGCCTGGGGTAAAAAAATCCATCCTGGACTTTTGAGACCCAGACCAGCCCACCACAATTGGCTGGACATCAACCTTCCTTGCACTTCCCTTCAACATATGTAAGCAGGGTCCAAAATTTGCACAATTAACCAGCCAAATGCTGGTAAAATATGCAAGTGGCTGGTAGATTTGCTTAACTCACCAGCCAAAAATAAGTAACATTTTAACATTCACTAGTATTTGTGCTGGTGGACAATTAATTAATGTTGAACCCTGCATACCAGCCACTTATACTCTCTCTTAGCTGAGTGGTGAGTAAGATAGTATATGATAACGTAGGCCTACTCACTGAGTCAAAAAGGCTAGAGCTGTAATCGGGCGTTAAAAGTTAGGCCCGACAAGACCCGAGCCCGACAGAATTCGGCCTGAGCCTGACAAGTACATTTTGACGTACCTGTACCCGTTTACAGCCGAACATTATTCAAATGTGAGCACGCACACACACACTGGCTCATTATTCTCATTATTCACATAGTCAAAAGTTTTCCACACCTCAGACTTTGCTTTCTGGGTTACCCCATTCAAACACACAGTCAACCTGGGTATAACCCTGATTGAGCCATTGGTGTGAAAGGGTTATAAGCTAGTGCAGGGTTTCCAAGTTTATTCACGTCAAGAACCCCTAAACAGACACAAATTAGACCACGCATCCCCATTTGATTTTTTTTTTGTCCCAGGGTCCTGCATCTGATAGGAGTTTTATGACAGAAAGTGTATGAAACCCATGACCAAAATAGTCATACATTCTGTCATTGCGTTACTTGTGTTACTGCGATCTGCCGAGCGCTAAGTCCCTAATGTCAAACCTTCCATAAACACTTGTCTATATTCCTTGTCAGGTGGAGGCCGTCTGCTTTCAGCATGTCGGGGCGGCTGCAGAAATAAAGCCAGTTATCACGACGAGCCAGCCAGAAGTTCAGTGAGGTAAGCCTAATGTACATCTCATCATTACCTCTCATGGGTGAGGGACCAGAAAATTCATCAATATCAGCTTAGCTAAGCTTTAGGGCAAACTCCAACATCCTGGGTGGGATTTTCTTTTGTGATCTCTGATTGCTTTATCCTTACGTTATTAGTGCCGTCATAGATTACAAAGTTGCTAAAGCTAGTGGTGGTGTGCGCCTGGGTTCCTGATTCTCTCCCTACGTAATGCCAGCACCCTCAGCTCAGACAGTAAACAGTGGCTGGTGATGATTATCTAACGTTGCAGGTAATGGAATCCTCTATTCCTAGGGTGTATTATTGAACCCTGTCACGCCATTTAATCTGTTGCAGTCAGTCTGTCATGATTATGGGTTTTCTGTTGTAGTTTGTTTTCCTGTTTTATTGTGTTTATTTGTTCTGGTTCCTTGTTTCACTTCTCATGTTTTCTGTCTTCTGTGTTTTTCCTTGTGTTTGTTTCATGCATTCTTTTATTTTGTAGTCTCCCTGTTTCTCCCACTTTACGTCTTGTTTACTGTCATGTCTCGTCCCTGTGTCAAGTTTCTGTGTTTAGTTGGGTTCATGTTTTCTGTTGGTTTTCCATTTCCTGTTTTATTTTGTAGTCTCTCTGTTCTCTTATGTGTTGTCTCATTTTACTTCCTGTCTTTTGGTTTTCCCGCCTTTGAGATTGTCTGCCCCGCCCTGATGTCTTTCACCTGTTCCCCAGCCTTTGTGTCACCTGTCCCTTGTTAACCCTCGTTTACTTGTGTATTTAGTCTCTGTGCTTTCTGGGACTGTTGTTGGTTTATCGTCATTCTTTTGTGTAGTGCGCCGGGCTGTGTTCTGCTGTATTTTGTGTTCCTGGATTTGTTCCCCGTTCCTTCCGTGTTCCTGTTTTTCTGGATTATTCACCTGCTCAGCTTACATGTTTGTAAGTCTCTTTGTGTTATCATTAAATTATTATTATTTCTAACTGCTGCTCCCTCCTCGCATTTCTGCACTTGGGTCCAAGCCATATCTCTGATAGTACTATCAGAGACAACAGAAACACAGGGACGAGACATGACAGTAAACAAGACGTAACATGGGAGAAACAGGGAGACTACAAAATAAAAGCAACAACGCATGAAACAAACACAAGGAAAAACACAGAAGACAGAAAACATGAGAAGTGAAACAAGGAACCAGAACAAATAAACACAATAAAATAGGAAAAAAACTACAACAGAAAACCCATAATCATGACACAGTCTCTGGCTGCAATGGACTGTACACAAGCAGTGACAACAGAGCACAGGTGCGGAGATCAGGAAACGCTGACAAATTAGAGACACTGGGTTTTAGTGGGAAAGGGGCTTAAAGAGACAGGCACTCCCAACAGAGTGGCTCAGACAGAGGGTGAATACAGGTGCAGCAGCAATAGGCAGAATGAGAAAAATAAAGTGTTCTTACAATGTTGTTTCCCGTCTCCAAGGTTACAACCACTGTGCAGTCACGTGTTAAACTGGTATGTCCTCACATGTACTGTCCCTCTCTTTTGCTTTTTTTTTTTTTTATCTTTCAGGGAAACCCTAATGTGAGCATTGTCTTTTAGCCTGCAGCACTCTGGCAATAATCATTCAAGCATTAAATTGCTATGAGACGGCCTACTGAGTTATCAAGCAGCTTGCCAATTAGACTATCTCTATGAATAAATGTATTTGGAAAGGGTTTTACAGTGTATGTGGTACTAGCCCAGTCTGAAGCCCTCTAACACCTCCTGGCCTTCAAGATTATTATAAGAGATGGACAGCAAATGTCAGTTCATTACATTATTTTCATGTTTTGGATGCTTTTTGTCAATGCATTTCACCTCCATAGGAACAACAAGTATATCATCACATGTTGGTTTGATTAAGAAACAAATATCAACATAACATTTCAGTTGGTAAAAACACTGCTTATTGTCTACAAGACCCCTTGGAGGCCTAGTCACAGCACAAAATGGCACAGTATAATTAATTTACACTTCCACACAAAGTAGGGCCGGTGCTGAAAGCTTGTTGACCAGTTGATGAGTTGTGGATTGTTTAGTGGCTGTAATTGGTTGTGGCTGTTAACTTTATTGCCTTTAATACACACTAACAGGCAACTAACATTGTCAAAGAAAAAATAATCTTGAGATTGGGCTTCATTTGTCATATAGAAACAACACTGTAGGTAGGTAGCGCACACATACAATTACCGACATCTGTAGCTATAAAGATTCTGGTGAGTGATGAGACAAAGAGAAAACAGATTGAATAATAGTTTAAAGATTTTCCAGTCCTGATGCTATAGAGGTTCATTACACTCCACAATAGCAAAATGTTGTAGTAGTGCAACTGACAATATTAAATATGTCCAGTGGATGGTGCTCAAGGAAAGGTCAGGGGCTCATTAAAATCTTAATTGTTTTTAATCTACTAGATTTCAGAGTAAAACCACATTATTGGTTATGTTATATACATTCTATGGTAATATCAAGTCAAGTGACAATGTTTCTCAATGTATTGTTACTTACACAATTACTAATTACTTATCAAATTGCAAGATAAAGACAAAAATAGGTTTCAAAAAACAACACAGAACTAGGCTACCATGTGTTAAGTAGACTAGTACCCAATTCATTATTTAAAAAAGTTAGTTATAAGTTAAGTTATTTTCAGAGAAATAAAATATATAAGTAAAATATAACTTATATAAAATATATAAGTTTCTTGAACATTATTAAGAAACATAAATACAGCAAAATAAAGAAACTATAAAATAATAAGAAAAAAGTATT
Organism: Sander lucioperca; assembly: GCF_008315115.2. Taxonomy (NCBI): domain Eukaryota; kingdom Metazoa; phylum Chordata; class Actinopteri; order Perciformes; family Percidae; genus Sander; species Sander lucioperca. The sequence continues at coordinate 23,624,572 of NC_050174.1, forward strand.
TGTAATATCCCGATAAAAGCCATTTTATAGTTTCAAAACCCCGCATTTTATTTTGAAGACTCTCAGTTTCCGGTCTGTGGACCTCAGTTTGTCATGCTTTACGTTCGCCGCAGGTGCAGGGAGCAGCAGCCGAAGAGCGGGAGAGAGAGAGAGCGGGGTCTCAGCAGCTGACAGTGTCTCTTCACCGCCAAGTGTCCAAGCAGCACGCAGGCAGGTGAGTAAAGCGGCGACACGGCTTAAAACCCGGGTAGAATACCTGCAGTGTTCCCCCTGGTTCTCCTGCTCTCGAACATATCCAGTGCTTTGCGAGCCTGAACCTTCTCACTGAGATGAAGTAGGTGAGGTGTTGGTAGGCGCAGGTTGCCTTCTCCTGTCTTAACTGTCTGGTCACCCCCACTTGGATTTAAAACGTTTTACTTTGTGAGCTTGTGCGCATTAGCTGCGGCGACGGCTACCGTTGTATTTTACCGTAATGTAAAGTTGAAGTTTACCAGAGTAGATGATGGTGCAAGGGTGGTGATGGAGGACGGCTTCACGTGCATTTCAGGGTTTGTGGTGAAGTTGTTTTTGTTGCGTCACGTTAAGGTGAAGCCTGATGGGCTTCAGCCTCAGTTCAGTGGAACTGACTTTTCTTAAAAACTGGATGAAAGCGAAAACCTTTATTATCCGTCTCTTTTGGGTAAAGTTACTTGAGATAAATGTTCTTCTTTTGAAGTGCTGAAGATGTGACTGGATGTGTACCTGCTGAGTTCTCAGCGTGCTGGAGTAGATTTTTTTTTCAGTGATTGGTATCTAGTTGTCCCCTAATTCAGCCCAATCTTCACATTTATTCGGATTTCTTGTATTGTATTTGACTTTAACTATGACTGTTGAGGCTTGTGGACTTCTGATGTGTCTCATTATAAGCTTTAGTGTCTCTGCCGGATAGAGCTGCAACAATTCCAAATTTTGCTGTACAATTAATTGTTTAAGAAATAATTGAGATTAACAATTTAATTGTCTTTCAGTCAAATTTAAAAAAATAAATAAAAATATTTATTAAATATTTTTTTTAAACAAATTAAATATGGGTGTGCAAAAAAATCGATTCACATTCGTATCGCGATTCAAGCTCTACCGATTTAAAATCGATTCATAGAATTCCATAAATCAATTCTTTTTTTTTTTTTTTTAATTGTATGTCTACTGCCATTACATGGGGAAAGTAACTACATTTAAATACTGTGAATCGTTTTATTTATTTATTTATTTATTTATTTTTTAAGATTATGGTTTTGGGCATTTTCAGCATTTATTTGGATAGGACAGCAGAAGACATGAAAGGGGAGAGAGAGGGGGGAATGACATGCAGCAAAGGGCCGCAGGTCGGAGTCGAACCCGAGCCCACTGCGTCGAGGAGTAAACCACTATATATGGGCACCCATGAAAAAAAATTCTAACTGTATCCCCCCCTCATCATTGCTATGAAGGTGTGTAGGGTCAATTGCCAACAACTAGTATAGCTTTAGCTCAACAATCCGACCAATAATCACTTATATAATTACAATTTGGCATATCCAAACAAAATCAACAATTGCCATCAACAGTCATACCTTAAGACCTTAGCTAATGTTGGCAATTAATTGCGGTTAAACAAAGAAACCGCGATTACGTAAAAAAAAATTGACAATTAGACAATGATGTAATAATTGTTACAGGCCTAGTGCCAGATTAAAACAGTTGTCACAGGCTCATGGAAGTGTTGGGACCACAGACTGATTGTGTTTGGATCCATTATCTTGGTACTTTAACATATACATCTGGTAATTTTTTTATAGGGTTAGGGTTATTTCTTCTAAGAATTCCAATAAGAAGTATTGTATGTGTATCAAAGCCTTGATCTTCTTCTATTAAAAATACATCAATCAGCCACACTTTTGCACTGACATTAGGGCTGCACGATATGAGGAAAATATGTAATTGCGATTACTTTGACTGATATTGCGATTGCGATATGATTCACGATATTGGAGGGAATGATCAATTTTGTATCATTATTCTCATTTTCATTGAAAAATATTAAAATGAAATTGATTATAGTGTAATTTTTGCGAGGACCATGCACATGCACGTTCCTCTACGCATTGTACCTAAAACAACTGTCCCAAAACACGCAAGTGGACAACTATTTAACATGACTACGAGGAGTTTTAAAAGGACAGTAAAACTGGGATCCCATTAGCGCTAGCTCCAAAGCAGAGCGTTAAGGTCCAGTCAAAACAAGGCAGCTTAGCTGACACGTGTCTAAAATATATCGGATGTGGATGAGAGGGGATTTGACGTTTCGGCGCTGGCTAAAACATCTTTTGGGGGGGGTGCCAAAAATTCCTTAATGCCGGAAAAACCCGGACGATACATATCGGTATTTTCTACGAAGCGGTATAATGTTCAGTTGAAAGTCAAAGCCACATGTGGTATGTCCCAAGCACTTTAATAAAACAGACTGTAATCAAATAAAATGCAAAGCCAGGGTTTGACAAAACATGCCAACGAAAAATGATCTAAAATAAATAGCCTATATTAAATAAAAAATAGGCCTATCTCGGAGAAAGCTCCTTCAGTGGTTTTCTATAACAAGAACTGACGGAGTACAGTGACAGGTTTTCCTCTCCTGCTTAACAGTGAATCCTACACTGTACATTTACAACTTGACACTGTACTGTTAAATCATCCTGTGCTCCAATCGCCAACAGCTGTCTGCTCTGAGCTGCGTCTCACTGGCTATGTCTCACACACACACTGGCTACAGGCTACACACGGAGCTATTCCCCAAAGAGCTACATCATAACACGAGTCATCGTTCTCAACCCAGTTGTCTTTTTCTCTAAGACGCAATGAATGTTATTTTGCGTTTCACTAATGGCAGTGCGTCACTGCAATATGAATGTAGGGGAAACAGATAGGGATATTTAGCAATATTTTTTGGCATTACATTTTTTTTGTCTTTACAATTATAAGGGGAAACACTGATTCCACACCTAAATTAAGTATAATATAGTTTTTCAACAAAGAAGGGACTTTGTGCAAAAAGACTTCAGATCCATCTCAAATGGGTCAGGAGCCTGTCAAGTTGTGGTGTTGCCGTGGTGAGGTGGGCAATCTGCATGTTGCATGCCATAACAGAGAAAACTGTTGTAACCTGACTTTACATTGTCCAATCTGCCCCAAATTTCACATGCTGGATAAGAGTCAAGGCCTGAAGACATCTACATGCCCATATTGAGTCATAGTCATTGCACCACCTACTGACAACAGGAAGTCAGCCTTATATGGCAAACATCACAGTGTTTCCCATACATAGGTTCTACTTGGGTGCCGCGCCCAGGTAGATTTATACCCACCTAGATAGATAAAATCTGATTTACATTTCTTTTCCAATCAACAATGTATTTTTAAAGTGCACACAGACTAGCGGCCTCCAGCCTCTCCCCCTCGGGACAGCCTGGTCTCACAGAATTCCGTGAAATGATCACGAACTGTTAACACAGTACGTGGTCAGTGTTTCCCACACATAGACTAATGTGTGGCGGTGCGCCTCACTATCAACACCAGCAGCCACACATTGCGTTCGTTATTATTATTTTTTTTTTTAAACGCTATTTAAAACATGTTCAGCTGGATTCCTCTACCTGCTCTCCTCCGTCTCTCTGTCACTTGCGTCTCGCTCACATACACACACACACACAGCTCCTCCCACCATGCACACAGCGTCTGTCTCCACAAGGAGAGAAGACGGCTGGCGAAATTCCCGACCCGACTCTTAGCAAACAAGCGATTGCGCCTGCTTTAGAAAGTGAACTAGTCGCAAGTTTGTGGTAAAATGCAGTTGGGTTATCCAGGTCAAAACACTATATGTAGCAGCTGTGAATCAAATAAACATATTAATGTTATGTCATTTCTTACTCTTACACTGAATGTTTGCTGCTTCAATCCAGATGAGTATTGAAAAGTATTTTCCGCGACTGAAAAAGGCATGCGTTGAGGATGAGGACCAGCCTGAACCGGAGGTATCAGTCCGACCAGTGTAATTAGTTATGTTATTACTTTGTTTACAATATTTTCAGGCTTCAACCAGTGAAAGACAGGGTCAGGGAGAGAAAGAGATAGATTCGTTAGGCATTGAAGTAGGAGAGGACAGCATCCAACAGCGTGATAAGTACGAAAATAAGTATTATTGCTGTAAAAGTTTTAAACTACAGTTCAGAGTTGTTTGAATGACTGTTCAGATGAGATCTTAATGAGTTCAACACGTGTAGTAAAAAACAGCGTGTGTTAGAGTGTCTTGTGTAGCATTATTTGGATCCTCAAAACATGGATTAAAACACTTAAAAAAATTATCAATGATCTATAACAAACAAAATGAACAAGAATTAACTCCGGATAGCCTTAAGCGTTATATGATTTAACAGGAGTTAGGAGGAGACATGGTGTGCGCATAGTGTTGAGATTTATAATAACATTTAACCTTCTGTATGGATCATAGTATAGTTTTAAGGTTTACGTGAACCATAAAATGTATTTGACAAACTAGGGCTGGGCGATATGGCCTGAAAAACAAATCCCTGATTTTGTTTCACAAAAAATGAATGAATCCGCAGTTCACATGCATGCCGAACCGTGAGGGTGGTCTGTTACACCACTACTGTATATTCAATATCGCTGACAATTAAAAAAATTGAACTTCATAACATTTTGTATTTATAACACTAACACTTGCTACAAGTATCACTGTGCACCAACAGTAATAGCAGTTACCTTATGTAAGTCACTCTATTAGCTGATTGGATTCAGTGGGACATTTGTTGTACGATGACAAAAAAAATTAACCTTGAACCATATACAGTTTAAAGCAGTTTAAAGTATAAATAATTACATAATTATTAAATAAATAGTGTGAAGCAGAAGCAATCAAAAACCTAGTATACTTTTTTCTAATCACTTTGCTTGTAAATGTCTCCTTGTATTCCTTTTATCAAAGAAAACATTATCTGATACATTTTCATTGTGCCCCTAAAATTCTTTATGCGCTCCTTAACATTTCAACTAACACACACATGCTCAAGGGAAAATACTTAGTGTCGAGCCCTGCAAAGGTCAGGTAATCACCTAAAGAAGGAACCATCCTCTGGGAACCGTAAATATGATTCATATAGTCCAAAGAGAAACAAAGTGTTAGACATGTTTCTTAATGCCGATAATCGTTCAGCGGAAATGTGAATTTCAGAATTCCATTGAGACAAAAAAAATGAGGCAAGATTAGATGTCTCAAAATACTGAAGTGTACTTGAACCTTGTTGAGAGAAAGCTCTCTTGCTTTGCAGCGATCTTTCATGTGGTGAATATGCAAAACGAGGGAGAGACGCATCTGCTGTTTGACTTGCAACAAGCTGGCTGCCATGTAGGCAGGGACCATGTAGTGCTTGCTGCATGAAACTGTATTGCTGTCGAAAGAACTATCACATGCTGACAGACTGTGCAGGCTGAAATTGAGCAGCACACAGTGAGTCCTGGGGTGAGACCACTTAAAGTGTTTACAAGGTGTGAGTTAATATTGGACAAGCTGTGGCAAAACATGTCCACCTGCTGACACCAAAAGGCTTAGATCCGTTTCTACTAGAGGTGTGACGAGATCTCGTCACACAAGATTAAACCGTGACGAGATTTGTCGTCGAGGTAAAAAGTGTCTCGTGATGTCAGTACACAAGTGCAGAGAATCAGCCAGCCTGATGGATGAGTCTGACTTTGGCCATAGACAGTGAAAGAAATGGACACAGCGACGCCATAGACTTCGACGGAGACCAGTGAAGTCAATTAGAAGCGCTTTTCCGGTGATAGCTGAGCATACTGCACAGCAGCCTCAAACTGAACTTGACGACGTACATGTGACGTGAGCAACCTGTCTGAAATTTGTAAGTCTTCTGGTAGCTGTGCCAAGAGAAATCGCAATCATTCCCAATCTTGCAGAGACAGAGAGCGTGAGTAGGAGCTGTCCATGAGCGTAGGAGCAGCAGCAAAACATTGCTGAAATATTTTTTTCCGACGCTTTCATGGACTCTCTATGGGCTTCTCCCTTGACTGTATGCCTCCACGTCCCCCCTATTGCCTGCGAGCTTCTCCTGATTATACGGTAATTTCTGTACTATGCGACAGAAAGTCGCGCAGTTATGACACAATCGTTAGCCTGTTTTTACAAAAACTGCTGCTACGGGGCCATAACGTGAGATACAAGGTAATGGATCCTTTTATACATTGTTGTGTTTCTTTAGAAATAAACAGTGGACAAATAGTCTTTAAACGCTTCAGATGTAAAGTTATTCGCTGTCAAAGTGACGCCAAAATGAATGGGAGTCAATGGAATGCTAACGGAAGGTAATGGCTTGTTAGCCTCAGAGTCTCCCCATAGGAGGTACGCTTTCCAGATGCTCGCTTATCACCTTGACTTTGACCTCGAAGTTAGCATAGAAGATCCCCGTTCTCCAAAGTTGACTCTGAGTTAACTTTTGCAGAGCGTGACGGAAGAAAAAAAACTGCCTGTAAAATAGGTGGGTGCAAAAAAAATCGATTCACATTCGTATCGCGATTCAAGCTCTACCGATTCAAAATCGATTCATAGAATTCCAAAAATCGATTCATATTTTTTTATTTTTTGCATTTTGTAATGGCGTGTATACTATTGTCCTGAAATACGTTTAGCTTGCCATTCCCATAGATGGCGCTGTGTCGAATTTACACTGACGCCTGGAATTCTATGAATCGATTTTGAATCGGTAGAGCTTGAATTGCGATACGAATGTGAATTGATTTAAAAAAAAAAAAAAAAAAAAAAAAGAGTTTAGAAAGACAGTAGCTCCCAAGACGGCGGCGGCCGCCTGTATACGAGAATGCAACTGTCTTATAATCTATCTTTTTAAAAACTGTCTGTACACTTACAAAGTTCTCAATGCTTTGGTTAACATTTAGGGACCCTCATTATGCTACCGTTGAAGTTTGGTGATATTTTGAGCCTTTTTAGTGGTATCAATAGCGATTTTGTTTTTACTTTCCCTGTGCCCCGAATACTAGCGTTGTAAGGTAATCAGCGGTCTGCGCTAGCTTGTTTCAAGCTACAAACACATTCGATTAGCATGAAATCATGTCCCAGAGAACGATCGAGTGGGTACACATCTGTTATTAACCCTTAGGTTTTAAGAAATTTGATAACTTGCTTTTATACTTAAGTTTGAAAGTAGGAGTACATTTCATGAATTCTTAGCACTTAAGACTAAAATGGCACTTTGAGAAGCTTGATAAATACAGACCCTGAACTTAAACTCAAATCCAGGCACCTACTGTACATTACTAGGGGTGTGAATCTTTTGGTATCTCACGATTCGAATCCGATTTTTGTGGTGACAGTTAGGTTAAAAGTCGAATCAAGTTGATTCCCAATTCAAAATCAATCCTCGATTCAGTACCAAGTGGTCCTAATTTCAAGATCTAGTTTTAAGTAATTTATTGTCAGATGTCCAACACTTACAGAAGCAGTCTCTCTTGAACAATGCAAATTAAAGTTGTAAAAGACTGAAAATCACAAGTGAAAACAACTAAATGAGAATCTTGGACATAATGCATACAATAGTGCAAGTTAAAATAAATATATAGGCTATATAGAAAATGTCTTTAAAAAACTACTCCAGCGCTGTGCGTTAATAAAGGCTGTATGGCAAAGAAATTATGGCATGAAAGCAGAGTAAAGCATGCACACGATTATAGAGTTTTTGTATTTTTTTAGTATTAAGGTTTTACAGGACAATTAAGTTTACTTGCCAAAAAAAAGAAGCTGAAATTGATTACGTTTCAGTATTTGTTTTCAGCCTTTTTATGTTTTACGCTGCAGATTATACACTGCTTACAACTCAGAACAGCATCAGATTGAACCAAATAGATGTTTTTCATGATAAACACAGAAACCTCAGAGACTTTCTGTTGACTGAACTGAACGACACAGCATTATTCATGACACAATTATAATGGTCTCTAGGGCTGCAACAACGAATCGATAAAATTCGATTATTAAAAAAAGTTGGCAATGAATTTCATTATCGATTCGTTGTGTCGCGCAACACGCCACTCAGTTGCGGAGATTGCAATTGAGTTGAGTGCGGTGCGGAGCGAAAGAGAAGAAAAAAGAGCAGAGCGGGGGTAGAGGAAATACGGAGAGAGACCGGACCCTTAACGTTGTTCTGAAACACATGGAGGAGGCAGAGAAATCAGTACGACCTAAGTCATCCAAGGTGTGGGAGAATTCACACTAAATAAATCGAAAACGTGTTAATTGCAAGATAAGCAAACGCGACACGTCATGGCACGGGCGCACCATGGTGACGATTCACCACCTAAAACGTAAACATGTTGGAGTCCTTGATGAGGAGGAAGGGAGTTCAACAGCAGGGTAAAGTCACTACACAATCCTACTTTTGTTCCGTTTTGAAGTGAGGAACGTAACGTCCCTCTTCTGGTGCTGGTGTGGTGTTTACTTGTTATCCAGCTGACTAGCATGACAAGCTAGCGTTAGCTCGTTAATAACAGTAGTAAAGCAGGACTAAAGACACGTTTTTATTCACTCGCCTTTTTTGGCCCATTAATTTTTCAATCTATTGTCATATATATATTCTGTGCTTTGTCCCAATTCAGTTATTGTTGACATATATATTTGTGTGTGTTGTACTTTTTAATTTCATTTTAAAGTTCTTTTATAGCACTTGGTCATCTTAAGCTGTGTTTAAATGTGGTGTACAAATTAACTTAACTTGCACTTACTACAATGATGGTAATAATTTAATGAATAAGCTTCAAGTGAATGTGTGTGTGTGTGTGTGTGTGTGTGTGTGTTTTGTCTGTATCTGCTCTTTGAGTTACTTACCTTTACACAACTATTAACTAAAACAAGTATGTATGTATTGAGTTGATGTAAATTAATGCTTTTTTGTTTTTTTATCCGATTAATCGAAAAAATAATCGACAGATTAATCGATTATTAAAATAATCGTTAGTTGCAGCCCTAATGGTCTCAATGACGAACAATGTCAAAACCAACCACATCTTGAGGGGACCACTTTAGAATAGGGAAACTTTGTGTGGGTTAGCCTAATACTTGTCAAACTACTAGTGAATTCGTTATAGGCAAGACCTCACTTCAGAATGTGCAGGGTTCGACATAAGCAATTGCCTGGGGCCAGTAAAAAAGTTTGTTGTTTGGGCCAGTGAAATTGTTTCTGCCAATCACAGTCAAGTCAACTCACTTGTGATGGATGATGCCATGTCAAGTCAAGTGCACCAAATAGTCCCGCCCTACTGTGCTGTGATTGGTTAGTGCCCGTTCCCTCGACGCATTCTTGTGGGTGGCTTGTGGCTCGGAGGTAAAATGGTCCACCTGCAACCACAAGATTGGTCCTTCGGGGCACCTGGGTAGCTCACCTGGTAGAACAGCCGCCCATATGCAGAGGCTTAGTCCTCGACGCAGCGACTCAGGATTCGAGTCCGACCTGCGGCCATTTGCTGCATGTCTCCCCCCCCCCCCTTTCCTGTCTACAGCTATCTTGTCTATTAAACGCTAAAATGCCCAAAAAGTATCTTTTTAAAAAAAAAAAAAAAAAAAAAAAAAAGATTGGTGGTTCGATCCAAGGCTCCTGCGGCCACATGTGAAAGTGTCCCTAAGCAAGACACTGAACCCCAAGTTACTCCCCGGATGCTGTATGCAGGGTCCAAAATGAACTTTTTTGTCCTTTTTTGTGTTTCATTCAATGACTATTGAATGAAATAGATAACTATTGTTTTTTTTTTGGTGGGTAAAGCAAATCTACCAGCCACCAGCATATTTTACCAGCATTGGGCTAGTAGATGGTGCTAATTTTGGACCCTGGCTGTCCACTGCTCCTAATACTTAGGATGGGTCAAATGCAGTAATTACATTTCACTACACTGTACTGTGTGTATGTGACGAATTAAGAAAGTTGAGTTTTTGTGATTTTTTTTTTTTTTTTTGATTGGATGCCCCCCCCCCTCTTTTTTCCTGGGCCACTAAAAATATGCAAGGGGCCAGTAAAACTCTGAGAGGAGAAATCTAGAATTCCATTCTGTTCTTAATCTAATCTCTCCAAGCCCTCACAATGTCGAGTCAAAGGTGTTACCTCTACAGGAAGCCTTTCACACATGCCATTATGTTTGGCAGAGGCATTAAATGTCCAACAGTCCCCACTCTTCACTCTACAAGGTGAATGATATCTTTTTTTATCTCTCATTAATATTTGTTGCCGCAGTCAATAAGAACACAGTCTCTCCGCTCTCCATCCATTCAGCCCAAAGGGGCTTCTCCCCCTTTCTCCATCTCTCAGGAAGCAGCAAATATTTCTCTTTTTTTTTCCACTCCTAATTTTTGTCTGCCAGCAAGTGATTAAAATGTGCCTGCTGCTGCCGCCACCACCGAGGAACACACTGGCAGAAACAGCAGCAGCTGAGCCTTGAAGATGAAGACCTTTGTTACATGCTTATGAGCTGAAAATGAGAAAACCATGAGAACTCTAGGTAACTATGTAGCACCAACACCACACCTAGCATCCCCCCCCCCTTTTTTTCACAAAATATTTTACTGATATAATAGTCAAACCACCTAAACTTAGTTTAACTAGGTTTTTCTGGCAACAGTAAGGATGACAAAATGGCAGGTTAATTCTGGGAATTGTCAACCTGGGTCTTAAGGTCATGCTTGATTTATTAAAAAAAAAAAAAAAATAGGTTGGTGTGTTTACTTGTTTTGAACGACCAAACTTGAAGGTGGGTGAAAAAAGCCTTTCACAGAGAGGGACGACCAAACTTTTAGTGCACACTTTCTCTCCTTGAAGGCATTTATGGTGTGGTACTTGGTTGTTCACATGGAATGTGACAAAGGTAGATTAAAGAATAAAAAAAACAAACATGAGAGAAGTTCATCCTGCCTACTTTCACTAACCTGACGCGCCAAATGGTTTGTTACACAGAACCATCTGAGAACCAGCATTGGAAACTGTTTGGAAAAGGGTCAGCACTTTCAGAAAATACCTGGCAGGTGATCTGTCTATCATGTCCGCCATTGTTGTTTTGAACCAACAGTTGCGTCTATAACGCACACCTAAACCATGCCTGTACTGTAGCTGCCAGTAGCTCCTCAGCAGATGCTGATTGGTTTTTACTTGAAGCCTGGCAAGATATGTTTTCATGTGATATATCGCAGCCAGCATGACGGAGTCTGGCTTTGACCTCAAAATTAGCATAGAAGAGTAGAGTAGCATAGAAGTTTGTGTGGCAGCATTTTCAATTCCCAGTGAAAACGAACAATGGCAACAGAGTGGCAGAGAAGACACAAACAGTATGTAAGCACTGTAAGAAGATAGTGCCGCCGCTAACACAAGCACTATGCAAAGATAACTGCAGCACCACTACAGCCCTCTGCTAAAACCAACCGTAAATCTAATCTAAACCATCTGTAAAGAAAATACTGAAAGGCGGACAAATACCATCGCATCTCAACTTTCACAGTCAAGCCCTTGAGCCCGGGCAATATCGAAAGACATCAGCGTTTTTATTGCAACCAATGTGAGGCCATTTTCCCTTGTGGAAAATCGTGGATTTTGGCGACTTCTCCACACATTGGAACCGAAGCACACTATCCCTTCACTCACATATTGGTTCCTAACCTCTACAATGAGTCCAAGGCAGAAAGCATCACCATAACATCCGACGATTGGGGTCCCGGGAGTGCGCAGAGCTTTATCACAGTTACAGCCCACAGAATCAACAGGGACTTGGAAATTATCAATTCTGTACTGCAGACTTGCCCAATTTTTGAGTCCCACACAGGGACAAACATTATTTTTTTTTTACAAGCAGCTCACAGACTGGTAGCTTAAAAGGCCATATCATGGCATTGGTATAGTGGTGTGTAATATGGAAGTGGCTGTGTGTGAAGCAGGAATTGGAGCCGCACATAAAGTGCTTTGCGCACACGATCAACTACCCAAGCTGGTCTTGGTGGTGCGCGCGTCTCTCGTTTGCTCGAGCGGGTGAGACGTGTGGCGAAGTTCATCATGGACGTTACCACGCGATAGAACAGCACCTTGAATATGCTGGATTGTTACCTGGAGCAGCAAGCTGGGGTAGCAGCAACTCTAACCAGCCCAGAGACAAGACAAAACGCCAAATAGACTAATACGCTGGCAGCTGCGACATCAGGGATGCCAAAGAGCTGGTGAAACTGCTTAATCCTTTGAAGACAGTAATCCCAGTCTGGAGAGCCTCACATTATCTCCCATTGTGCCATTGAAAAGCATGATTGAACAGAGCATGACACCAAATGATGGCGATTCCATCACAATGGTCAACGCAAGGAGCGCAATCCTCAGTAATATTTCGGGCGGATACAGTGGGGATGCATACAACTATCTACTGGAGGGCACGGCGCTGGACCCAACGTTCCGGACTCTACTGCAGCTAGACCATAACCAGCGTGAGGCTGTCTTCCTCAGGGTACAGGCAAAGGTGAAACAATTTCAGCAAAATCACTTATAAATCCCTTTAAATTTGAAATAAATGTGTTTTTTAGAGGGAGAGGAAGGCTCTCTGTTGCTTATCAACATTAAACTTAGTAACTCCTTTGTATGACCCTTGAAATGTAATGTCCATCTTAAGAAATATACTGTTGAAGAGTAGGACCTCTAGGTGGACAATGTACTCTTTTAGTTATTGAACCATAACCTAAGCCTATACAAATATTGTATGTCTTTACTGTAAAGTACATGTAAAACTACGGTTGGGTACTGACAGTACAGTTTTTTTTTACGTCATTTAGCTGACACTTTTATCCAAAGCAACTTTCAGTTAAGTGCTTTCCTTGAAGGTGCAAACTCCAGATAACAAGTAGTAAGTGCAAGTATATTAGCTTTAAATAAGCAAAACTACAAAGAGCCATATTCAAGTGCAGCTTTAAGTGTGTGTGTGTGTGTATATATATATATATATATATATATATATATATATATATATATATATATATATATATATATATATATATATATATATATATATATATATGAGAATTTTTGTGGTGCACAGAGTGATATCACAATTAGATTAATCGTACAGCCCTACTAGACAGAGATTGCAATTTCTTTTTTAAAACAATGCAATATTGTTGTTTCCATTTCCTATAAACCAGATGCCCATTGCAGGTTAAACGTCTCCAGCTTGACAGAATAAGAGGAGTCCATGGGCCTGGGTCGAGTGGCTAGTTGTGTGTCCTATGATGAATTCAGATCCTTTCAAATCCAATGAGGTTTAGCTTTCAAAAATTGCAAATAACTAAGTTATGTAAAAAATAATCTTTACTAAGTGGAAAATGGTTTTAGACTTTGTGGCAAAACGCCTTTACCTTGTTTGTTGTATGTATGTATGTGTATGTATTTTAGGGCTGCATGACCTATCGTTTCAGCATCGACATTGCGATTCATTTGCGTTAATTTGCCTACAAGACTAGGTTCGGAAGAGCATGCCCCTGGACCCCCCTAAAGGGTGAACATTGCTGTAAGCTATCAGTTAAGGCTTCAATTGGGTGCAGCCCTAATATATGTATCTATGTGTATACACTTGATGGTCTTATATTGTTCTTAGGTTGGCAGATGCAACATGTCTACTTTTACATTGTGCCAAACCTTAAAAAATGGCCTTCTATGGCCTGATAAGCCTCTGACACTCTCCAGACAGTCTACCCTGGGGTTGGGAAAGAAGAAATTGTGCATTTATGGTGGTTGGTCATTGTGTAGGGTCATTAAGATCCCCTACTGCAGGGGTCTTCAACGTTTTTTTAGGCCAAGGACCCCTCAGTTGGAAAAGAGACGGAGCAGCAATCCCTTACTACATACATTGTATAAAATATCAGTATAAAATATAAATTGGATATTAAACTGGGCCTACAATAAAGTGTAGGGCAGCCTACATAAAGCCTTCACTCATATACCTTTTTATTGTGCATACAATACTAAGTTATTAAAATAACAATCGTTGACATTCATATATTTAAGCATCATATTTTAAAGTTAAAATACGGCACAGTGAATCCTTAAGCCTAACTATCTGTGGATGGCTACTTTAAGGCTACCTACTGTACATATAGGCCAGTAAGCCTATCATCAATGTTGTGTAAATTAAAAAAAAAAGATGTATCCTTAAAAATGTTTGATTGAAGTTTATTTATTTTTTTAATTATGGAACAATAATTTGGTGGCCCCCCTGCAGCAACTCTGAGGACCCACTAGGGGTCCCAGACCCCCTGTTGAAGATCTCTGCCTTACTGTAATCAATAGCACTGTCAGTAGGTGGGATACAGAAGAGAATACTAACGTGTGTGTGTGTGTGTGTGTGTGTGTGTGTGATGGTATCAGTATCTCCAGCAGAGGTGGAGCAGCTTTTTATGCGGTGATGGATTTGCTCTAAGATCTGGGCTTTTGAATCTAGACACAGTTTACAGTGATAAACAGACTAATCTTCATGGGCTTCAAGGTGCTGGAAAAGTAGCATCTAACACAGCCATCATCATAGTCTATCGCTACATCTGACAAGGATTTTGTCATTTTGGGGTCATTTTGTTAGTGCATGTAAATATTCATGAGGCATTTGTTATTTTAGTTTTGTTCTTGTTGAGGCAGATGGTTGGAACAATTGTTTAGAGGCATTAAATGAAGGAATGCATGGCATAAGCTGCAGTCAATCTTGTCAACAACATCAATAAGTTCTATGAACGTACAGTATATTGAATGATTGGTTCTATTAATGTATATTGAATTATTGGAAAACTCTACTGGCGTGGACTGTAGGTCAAAATTGGCAAACAACTGCGTTAGAATATTCTCTAAAAAAATGGGTTTGAATATATTTGAATATCTATTTGGGCGCATTATGTCCATAAGAGGGCAAACCAATACAGTAACTACTTGTTATGGTATATTTATTTTAACATAAACATGTGTTTTAAAAGATCTACATACCTACACATTACCAAATAAACAATAATAAAATAATGTCCTATATAATATAATGTAAAACTTAATTTAAACACCATAGACCTCCCTCGCTCTCTCTCTCTCTCTCTCTGGAGCGTGCAGCAGGCAGGACTTGACCATGGGGTTGTAATTTGGTCAAAAACAACAGTTCCTTGAATTTGTACGTTGATTTCAGTGTGGGCCCTTACTGACAAAAGTTCCCGTGTTGTCTTCTTATGGTGTCTTTTCTTCAATTAGACATTTTCGTTGTCATCTTTGTGGTGTCCTCTTCTTCACCCTCGTTGTTTGTTTGCTCACGTTAGCACCAGCCGCATGATAGAAACGTCATCCACGCGCTCACTTGGTGACCGGCTGGGCTCAATCACACATTACCCAGACAGGGCACTGAACGTTTAGGGAGCAGCGGCCCAGGTTCACGCTAGAACAAGCGAGGCGGACAGCCGCAGCAGTGTTTTTTTTTTTTTTTTTTACTAATTTTTCTTTTTTAAGAATTCTAGTATATATTGGAATTTAGAATATTCATTGACAGCCCTATATGACTGCAACTATTACGTCACTATTATTGCACAATCTCAGAAGACAGTGAAACAATTCCATCACAAAATCCAAATTCCTCCAGGAGTGGGCTTGTGTGATGGCTAGGGTGGCAGCGTTTGAAAAAATGTCAAATAAACGGTTTGCCAGATTGGATGTCTATACTATAAAATGGGGAAAGTACCTGAGCTTTGTGGAGGACTCCTAAGAAGCTGGGGAGAGACATGTATGATGGGCTTATGGTGTTGTCATTGATACCTATTTTTATTTGATTTATTGTCTATTTTGTTACTATTTTGTTGAATGGTCTTGAATATTGTAGTTACTGTGTCATCTTTTTCTTGATTTTTGTCTAGGCTGGGTTGTGATGACGAAGGGGGGTGGGGGATGTGTTCATGTTGTGAGTTGTATGTGGTATTGTTTATCACCAAAAAAATCCAAAAGCCCAAGTTGATATTCAAATGTATTGTTTTGTCCGACCAGTTCAAAACCCAAAGGTATTCAGTTTAGTGTGATGAAAGTGGAGCTAAAATAATTGGTTAATAAATACCTGACAAGTCAAGATACTTCATTGATGATGACTCACATTGATGCAAAATCCTGTAAATCTGATACTGCCACAAAGCAGCCCTGTTTACTAATTTTCCACAGTAACCACAATATTCCAACAAGGAAGGACTTGCTGCAACAGAACAAATCGTACAGCAAAATGTCTGACTGTTGACATACCCTGTTTACGTCGTTGCACAGTATAGTCATATCAGCCGTTTATAAATTCTAAACAATGCAAATTTTATGATGCATGTGAGAGTAATGTATTTTTTTCTTGCCACGTGTTGATTCATGGAAGGTCATATTTACTTTGCAGTACTTACTTTGGCGCATTAAAGGTCCAATCTGTAATATATTTATTGTATTCACGGCCGTAGCAGATAGACTGTGACCTGGGTACAGACGACCGCAAGGTCGCGGTCTTTCCAGCGGCTGTTGCAGTGCATTAAGACGAGAAAGGGTGGCTGTCAGTTGTGCACAAAGCTCCGCAAGTTCAGTCTTTTTAGGGTCGTTGTTGTTACATTTAGCCAATAAAATGTCACTGTCAGCCGGGTACAGAGCTCTGCAAGTGCACAGGCTTTTATAGCCGTAATCATTGCATCATGTAGCTACTCCGCTGCGCTGTGGAGTAATGTCTGGTAATGCGAGACTAGCATCTAGCTAACATTACCATTGTGGGACGTTGGGTTTAGTGTTTGCAACCTAGCAACCCTCGTGAACTTCAATGCTGGGGAGTAGGGGCCGGGGGGAGATGACTCTCTACAGTATTTTTAATTTGGACTGCAGCAACCATTTTAAAAGCTAGCTGTCAGTATTACATATTGGACCTTTAATGACATGACTCATTCACATTGACAGCACTGGCCCCGGCACTAATACACTTGCAGTGATCCACTGCTGTCTGACTGTGTATCGACTTATGGTAATGTAAGATAAGGTGACATCCAGTCCTTCAAGTCAACCTGTGTGGTCTGTTTGAAGCACAGAGTTAGCACTTTTCAATCTGCTTATTCCATTTAATAAAAAAATCACACTTTATGGTCTTGGAAGTGTATCAGAGTGATATTCTGGCCATCTATCAAGGTGTTACAAAAGAACTAGGGGTGTCCCCGACTAAGAAATATGTAATCGTATCTGATTGGTCAAGTCCTGCTTATATTTGACTGATCATCGGATCATGTATTTTTTCCACACAGACACGAGTTGTCAGTTGTGCTTTTGCTTCATGTAGAAAAATAGCAAAAACATTATTGGTCGAGATAGATGATGTGACTATCGCTTAGCTGCTGTTTCACACCAACGGACAGCACTATTTGTGTTTGCGTGTGTGTGTGTGTGTGTGTGTGTGTGTGTGTGTGTGTGTGTGTGCCATCGGAGCAGACTCAGCGGAGATCGATAGACAGACAGATTACATCACTTACAGTAGTTAGCCTGCTCACTTTTCCTGGTTGTAAATAGAACTTTAACCCAAATTCCATTTTACCCCATCACAGACAGAAGGGAAACAAGAGAGAAGTGAAGGGACAGTAAAGGAGAGAGCAAAAGAGCATAAATCTGTTTTTAAGCTCCTTCCTCCTACTAATATTGACGTAGATCCGTCTATAAATTAAAAACGCATTTAGCGCTCTGCTCGCACTGAGTTCTTAACTTGAGTGCTCTGTTTAGTAAATGTATTCCAACCACATTTTCCGCCACTGCGACGATTCGGCTGAGATTGGCAGTCAAATCAGGCTCCTTAGATCGAATCGTCGAGTAGTCGACTATTCGGGTTCACCCCTTGAAAAGAAAAAAAATGATCTGGTGAGAGGAGTTTACATTTGACAAGCATGCTTCGTCCTTACACTGTGGCAAATTAAAGTAGCATGCAGCCTGTCAGCAGATCTGAGCTGACCTTAATTCACTCACAGTGATGAAGCCGTGAGCTGGGGAGATGACGCATCACAGCCGCGGACCGAAGGTCACATCAGTCATATTGTGTCATCTTCAGATGTAAACAGGTAATATTCAGCTACTGACTGCAAATGGTCAGTGCATGCTGGGAAAAAACTGGCATAAATCTTGTTTTGTAAAACCCCTAATGGTTTGAACAAAAAATTTATATCAAGAACCAACCATATACAGTAAAATCACAGAACACAAATACTGCAACAATCTAAAAGGTCTGGGCCTCCAACACATGCATCTTTAGACTCCCTCTGGACTTTCAAGAAAGGTCCTCAAGTGGTTCAGGTCATATTTAAAAGGTATATGCAGGGCATGAAATTGGCACCCGCCCACCCGCCAAATGCGGGTAACTTTTGTGATTGGCGGGTGAAACTGTCAATCTACCTGCCACGTTGGCGGGTAGCCAATGAGAATTGAGTGATTCAGACACCTAACTATCGGTAAGCAGGGTACGCCGTTGCTTACGGGCCTGGTCCAATCAGGGGCCCGCATCACTGTAAGACATTGATTGACAGCCGGGGTCCCCTATCGCATTTTCAATACTCACACAATCCCAGCAGTCCCATGTGCAGCCACTGACCAAGCGGGAGTGAGAACTAGAGCTTAGATCGGCCCAAAAAATCAAGCCCGAACCTGCCCGAGCACGTTGCGTCCGAGCCCGGTCCGGCCCGACACATTAACTGTAATTATGAGCCCGAGCCCGATTTAAACCCGACAATTTTTTAATACGTGGGCCGTTATAACTGACGTTCTCAACTACAATTCAGAGTTGTTTGAACTACAGAAATCTGTTTAGAATAATACAAGGACGAAGCATGTAAACTGCGCTGTTTGTTTAGAATGGAACGGATTGCAAATGGATCTGAATGAAGAAACGTAAAAAAAAAAGAAACAATGATGAACAACATATTGTTGTCATTGCCCATGACTTGTTTAAACTGCTTCCATACCTCCGACTTTCCTCCACACTTGCTCAAAGTTAATTCTCCTGTTTTTCTTTTTTTCTTTACATCTTCAAGCTCCTGGTGTGATGCGATTGTGATGCGTGCGAGAGGAGGAGACTCCGCGCATGAAGTGCTGCATTTTGTAACTGCAGCCTAACTTTTGTAGGCTACACATTTGTTACTTTTATATATATATATATATATATATATATATATATATATATATATATTTTTCTATTTCTGATTGCATAGCTTTCTCCCCACCCAAATAGGATAATAAGGTAATGGATAAAAAAAAAAAAAAAAAAAATTGCTTGATCAAGGGTCCGGCCCGGGCCCGGCCCGGCCCAAGGATGTGGCGGAAAATAACGGCCCGACCCGAGGTCCGGTCTGGCTCGGGTCGGGCTCGGGCCGAGAATCTAAACTCTAGTGAGAACGGCTAAAATTAATTTCGTAGTTTCTGATATGAAGACGAGACGTGTGTGTGACTCGAACATCTCACATTTACCAACAAAAGCGAAAGACCGTGCAAAACATTTCAGACCGTCCTGCCAACATGTATACATTTTAACATCAATGTACGCTGTCACTGAACCTGCTGCTGTTTCAGTACTGTCGGCTCTCTGCAGCGGGCGGGGCTGCTCCGTTTCCCCCGCGACTGACGCGCACACACAATCACACACACAATCACACACACACACACACATATACACGCACAGACACACACAAACGCACACGGTGGATGCAGGAAAAAACGCAGATGAGACCTACAGGATGGTCTAAATTGAGGACAGCTTCTCTCGTTATTGTAAGTGTAATGATAAGTTAAAGTCCAACAAGTAGGCTACTTTATCAAACCGTATGAATGTGTGTCCCTGGCCAGGATAGAAAATTAACTAACGATGTAAAGATCAACAAGCCACTGACTGACAGATATGTTCATATTTGATTCATTCAATACATTCTTATTTTGTGTCTTAAATCCACCGGCCTTTTTCATATTTTACCAACATTTGCAGCATCCTGAGCCTTTTTGGTAAGGTTCCTAGGAAATCTCAGCCCAGAGTAATGGATTAATAGTAATAAGTATTAGTCTCCCCAAAACAAGTTTCCTTTTTATTTATTTTTTTATTTTTAAGAACTATACAAAAAAAATGTATTGTGTTATGGTGCGCATTCACCAGTGTTTTGTTGTTGTTGTGGTGTGCGTACGCTACTCCTGATTTTCTCTTATATGCAGTGGCGTAACGAGCCAACACCGGGCCCCTATGCAGGATTATCAAGGCGGGCCCCCCTACTACAGCATGTGATGACGGCGCAATGTCCACCAGTAGGCTACCATCAATAGGACAGGATAGGATCATAGAGACACAGCAATTCCTGTTTTTCACCTTTATGACACAAAAAAAAGTGGCTGGTAAAAAGCTGGTGGTCAAAAAAGTTAACTTCATGCCCTGGGTATATGTAGTCAGTATCGGCAATCATGAATCTGAAAGAACCGCCATGACATATGGAGTTCCACAAGGATCGGTTCTTGGGCCTATTCAACCTTTACATGCTTCCTCCTGGTCAAACTCTCCTAGACTATAAGATTGTTTATTATAGCTAGCAGATGACACCCAGATCTTGTTTGAACAAACTAGGGCTGCACGATATTGGAAAAAACTGACATTGAGATATATTTTTTTTCCTGCGATAAATATTGCGACATGAAAAAGTGCTGTAATGTTTACAAGATGACATAAATAGCTCTATTTTTAGTTAGTTTAGTTTGTTGAACTTTAATGCTTTACAAACACAAAAGCAAGTAAGCGCTGTGACTACTCGTCTGAAGTGATTTTTGGAGAGGGAAATTAGGTAGGTAAATACTCACATGACACCATTGTATTCATATAATACTATCAATTAGCGAGGCTTGGACCCAAATGCAGAGTTGAAGGAATTTAATTAACCAAACTAACAACAAAAAGGGTCCAGAGGTAGGCAGGCAGGCAAACATGAAAATAATCCAAAACGGGCAAGAAGGCAGAACACAAGACACGACGCGAGATACTGAACCCGAGACAAAACATACAAACACCGACAATGATGCTACACGAGACAAAGACAGCACAGAGACTAAATACAAAGGATAACGAGGTTAACAAGGGACAGGTGACACAAGGGAAAGGAACAGGTGTAACACATCAGGGCGAGGCAGACAATCCTACAGGAGGGAAAACACCAAACAGGAAGTAAGACAAGACAAGAGAGAAAAACAGAGACTTCAAAATAAAACCGGAAACGCCAACAACAGAAACTCACAATCGTGACATGATCCAGTGATTCTCGCGTGATCTTGTGATATTGCGAGAATCCACCTGCCGTACAAGGTGAGGTCTAACGGGGCAAAAAAACACAAGCACAGTCAGATAATTGTACAGGTTGGAAACAAGTCAATCTAGATGATCTAAACAACATTTGTTCTTGGTCAAACTGAAAGTGAGTGTACTTGGACTGTCGGTAATAACCCCTCATTGCACAGGGAAACTGTACAACTGTGGCAAGTAGTAGGTCAAAGTTGAAGCAGGAAGTGGGTCTGTAAACTGTGATGGATATTAACAACAGACAGTTTGGATAATAATTTTACGCTTTTTCTCTTCCAAATAAGTTGGGCTAACCTAAGGGTTTATATGTCATTGCCTTCCAAGATCTCACCAATTAACCTGGTTAGTACTATCATCGAAACCGATGGAACCAATGGCCTGAGCTATAAGAATAAAATCCAAGTTTATATTCATTTATTTATATATATATATATATATATATATATAATACACTGCAGTTTTTCTTTATGTTTATGGGTTAAGTGAATAGCTTTTGTTTGGCGCCTTAAACTTCCACACCACCAGGGCCAGAACGCATTTCTGCACAGAACAAGGAGTAGATTTTGTATGAAGTCCTAAAGTATTTACATTAGGAATGGATGACTTCAGGGCGCGCATGGAATGGAGGAATGATTACAATAACCAATAGCCCTCACAACCTATATCATGTGAGTTTTGTATTAAGACAGACCTGGAAAATCCACTCCTTTCCTGTCACAGAGCACCTCACAAATAATGAAAAGGTGTGTTACTTGAAACAGAGGTTAATAAGTCATTAAACAATGATCACCATTGACGTTTGGGAAACACCCTGCTAACCATTACTTCCATCTGATGGATGAGAACATCCTGATTTTCCAGTTGTACATCTAGGTCACTGAGCTGTGCAGCCAGGCCAGGTGTCAGTCTGTGCCCTGTGCCAACATGATCACTTGCAGTGCATACAGAAAAGCTTTGCAGAGGGAAATAACATACGTTTTGTGGGGATTACAAGCATCAAGACCTGATACCAAAAAACAAAAAAAAGCTAGTACTGACGCTCGCCTTCACGCATCTTTACATAAGTAGTGCAGAGCCACCTTTTAATGGGCAGAAGGCAGACGAACTGAGCCAGAGGGCTTGAATGCTACCTCCAACAAACTATATCAGCAAGCGACTAATATTCAACCTTTTCTATACCCAGCGATGGACTGACAATCTGTATGTTCGGGAAAAGTCCAGAACAGCCGTCCAACCGACAGCCGTCGGCACAAAAAAAAGTCTAAAGCGATATTAACAGCCAACAGCAGGGGGCGCTAATACGATCACTTATATGCTATGTGTAAAAAAAAAAAAAAAAAAAACTGAGGAAGAAGAGTAGGCCTACTAGTCTGGCTGTCACCAGACCAAGCTCAATCTTTTAAGATTGAACATTACAGGGCGAAATCAAATCGCCGGCAGATCGGGCTGGGTTTACCCAGTCTATAGGCCTACATCATTAGACGTGACAATGGCTAGTAGAAAACGTAAGGAGAAAGGTGGATGGGAAAAATTCAAAGAAAAGAGGGCCAAGTCTCTCGAGACTGATGCAGCAAAATGCAAAAAGCTCAGAGTTAATTTCACATCAGCAAGAGGTACTGGCAAGTGCCAGGAGCGGGACACATTATAGCAGGCTGCCTTTATCCCTATCTTAGCGAATTGCATTGTCAGCAATCAACATGGGTGTGCATCATGATTATGAAAATGATCGTGCCATTTAGTGCTGTCAAACTTAATGTGTTTAATCATTTCTGTTAGGTTCATTTGAAACATTGAACGCGTTAGAAATTAATCGCGGGTTGACCGCGATTTCACTTCGTTGTATAGGAGAGGTTGTAGTGAGCTCACTTGTGCTGCTAGGATGAAGACTATGGTATTGAATTAAACGGGAAAACCACTCTAAACGTGCTAACAAACAGGGAAGGGGGCGAAATAATTCACCAAATTTAACCAAAAGATTAACCAAAAAAATCCTAGCTTGCACTTTCTGTCTGTCTTCCATCAGAGTGCAGTTTTTCCTTGTCTTTCATATTTGCGTTTACTATTGTGGAACTGGCAAAGACCTGGTGGTTTGTGAAAGCTTCAGACAAAATTGATAGGGTCTAGTCATTTTCAGCATTTCACAGCCTTAATATTAATCAAAAGTGTAACATGACATTGACAAAATATTAAATAGGTTATTCAATGCTAATTCTTTAACACAAAGCAACACATATATCATCAATAACAGCTAATAACCTATCTTTAAAATCATTTGTTTATTCAGGTTGAAGATAGTTGCATCACAAAAGATGACAGGGTAGTAACTAACACTCAGTGTAGTTTTGGTATAGGCCTACAGAATATCTAATCCCCGTGTTCAGGTACAGCAAGTAGCCTACTTTATCTCCGAAAGTGTTGTCAGTAATACTCTGTACTGTTCTATAATTACAAGTTTGTGTAATGTGGGGTTTCTGTAGCCAGTGACATTTCATTATTTGTATTTTATTTTCAATGCAGATGTAATGGCATTGTACATTTTTTGTTTTTATTTGAAGGCTGAGGCTTCATTAATAAACACAACCCCAATTATCATCATTGGTTTTGAGAGGTTACTTGCTGTGAATACCTTGTCTGATAGGCTACAGTATGCTAGGGGCGAATGGCCGGATGATGGACCTATTTTGGAGAAAGTCCAGGGCTGTTTTTAGCCCCAGTCCGTCCCTGTCTACATATACTTAAATTCACATTGCCACTTTTTCGCCTAAAGTTTCATACAGTCTGTCTTACTCACTTGTTCACTCTTTTAATGTCCTTACTGAATCAGCAAACTTTTTCCACCTGAAAGAGCTTTTTCTATTTCCCTCCCTCCTCTCTAAATGCTGACTTCTCCCATGCTGCGTTCCAATTACTTCATGCTGTCATAAAGACAGGCTGCACCTCCTTATCGCTGTGGCAGGAGAGGGAGTAGGAGAGAGGTCTTCAGCTGGGCTTATCAAAATGCTAATGCATTTGAAAGGAAACATTAGTCTTCCTGAGAAAAGGTGGCTGGAAAAAAGTGCATTATTAAACATCCGCCTGTTTCATCTTGTAAGAGTGGCACTATCTTGCCTCAGGATTGCCAGATGCTCAGGTGCAGCTTTTGGCACATTCTTCATTCCCATACGGGTTGTTAGGGGTGAGGGACACTGAAATCCAATGAAAATCGCAGAGCACCCTCAATCATTCTAAGTAAGAGCTTTAAAAAGGAAAGAATGGAAATGCACATTAGGAACGGGGAACGGAAACATGAGTAGCTGGATGGGCCCTGGGATAAGGGAGGTAGTTGCTGAAAGCTCTTTGCAAAGATTGGCTTGATGTGTATGCTGGTCATGTGTTTTACAGTGCCGATTTTAATCTGGACATAAGGTCTGTAGTGGTGGCATAAATATGGCTGAGCATTAGCTTATCATCGATTTAGAAATTGCAGTACAGAAATGCCAAAGATGTGTTTAGGAAACAGTTTTGTGGCTCAGGTGGTAAGAGCGGTCACCTACTGATCGGAAGGTCGGTGGTTAGATCCCTGGCCCTGCAGTTCCATGCCGATGTGTCCTTGGGCAAGACACTGAACCCCAAATTGCTCCTGATGCTGCGCATCGGAGTGTAAATGTGTGTGAATGTTTACCTTGTATGGCAGCCTTGGCCACAGTGTGTGAATGGTGAGTGGTTCCTGTACTATGTTAAAGCGCTTTGAGTTGTCGTTAAGACTAGAAAAGCGCTATATAAATACAGTCCATTTCCACCATAGAGCAGTGATCAATGTAAAATGTCCAACACGTTCTCACACCCATCTCGTAAAATATGGACGCTTGGTCAGGTGCCTTTGTCGTTCTTATTGACACTAAAAGTCTCCTTTAGCGCTTTAAGTAAACGCGCTTGGTCGGGACTATTGCCGTCCCTTTTGATGCAGTTATGTTAAGGAAAAGGTCGTGGGTGGGCGTCCGGTTCTGTGACACGCAGGAGGAAAGAAAAAAAACGACTATAGCAAGCGTAACAAGCAGGACGTGAACCCCGCTCTCCTGGGTGAAAATCCTGTGTTTGACCCATCCACCACCCCAACCAAAGTCCTTACGCGGAAATTCGCCCTTACATACTACTCGCTAAATCCTATCTAACTGCTGCTCTCCCCGGTGCGTTACACAAACACGCTGAAAGACGCCTTTTTCGTCCCTATTAGACGCTGACAGCCACTGTCCAAACGTCCTTATTTTACGAGTTCGGAATGAGAACGGGTTGAAATGTCCCACTGAGTGTATATTTTGATGACAACTCTTTAGAAACCACATTTAACTGATGCTCATATTATTATGTGTTAAAAAAAGGAAATCATTATTTATCTAATAAGATGTAATAAACTATTATAATTCAATAATTTCAGTGGACATCTGTACTTGTACTGTGAAAAGTGTTGCATGGCTTTGACCTCGGTTTACCTGCCAGTCGGTCTACTTCTTTTTTGGCTGAAAGATGCCTTTTCTCTTCAGTCATTCTGACTGAACTACAGAGTATGACTTGCAAATCTTTGCACATGTTTTCTCCAAACACACGCTTGCACGCACGCACGCACACACACACACACACACACACACACACACACACACACACACACACACACACACACACACACACACACACACACTTACACACACAAATTAAACTGGGCATCCAGTAAGAGGGTTTTACATGCTGTTTGATGTTGCATCCTGGCTGGTCCTTGGTAAGGAATTGGCTTTGTCCAGATGGAGTCTGGCAGCACAACATGCTCTGAACACATTAGATAACTTGGACATCTCCCTCCACTGGCTCTCTGTGTGTGTGGAGAGAAGGGAGAAAAGGGAAAGGAACAGCAGCATGCAAAATGGTACTGCACATCAAAGGGCTCTCCTGTGATACAAACAGAAGCTCAGTGTCTCTGCCAGCAGAGACTACTTCTAATGTGTGTGTGTGTGTGTGTGTGTGTGTGTGTGTGTTCCCTGACACCTTGAAATCCACCCAGTAAATAACTGAGCAATCTTCTAGCAGACATCCGTTTAGTTCTGGGCTCTGCTTCATCCATATGATACACCTCGACTTTATACAGTACTATGCATGGTTAAACACACTCATACACATACCTTGGGTATAAGTGTCATGCTTCTCTTTGGAGGATAGGGAATCCTACCTCCTGCTTGGTAATGTCAACCAATTCACAAATATCCAATGTGGATTTCAGTATCTATTAGAAAAGCTCTCGGTGCTTGACGGTCCTAGCTGACAGCTTCCTGCTGTGTTGCCCAAGAGATTAACATGTTTTCATCACTTGACGCTTCGTATATTATATATATATATATATATATATATATATATATATATATATATATATTTTTTTTTTAAGATTACTTTTTGGACTTTTTCCGCCTTTTAATTTAACAGGACAGCTAGGTGAGAAAGGGGAGAGAGAGGGGAAAGATATGCAGGAAATCATCACAGGTTGGATTCAAACCCTAGACCTCTGTGTCGAGGCATAAACCTCTCAGTATATGTGCGCCTGCTCTACCCACTGAGCCAACCTGGCCACGTTTGCATAGAACAGGCAATTTCCACCAACTGCGGAACGGCTGCGGATCGGCTCCGCTGCGTGTCGGCTCCGTGCTCCGCAGTCCTTTAATACCCACCAGGTCTGGATTTGTTGCGGAACGGCTGCGGCCATGACTGACAGCTGAAGTCACGAAGACCCACGAGATCTCGCAAATTCACGTATGATCGCGCGATATAACAGGATGTAGTTTCTATAAATGGAACCACAAAACCAACAACAGTTTGTTTCCATCCAGAGGAGTAGAGGGGAAACAACTCTGTGCTGACCTGCTGAAATATGATCTGCCATGAGCACGGTGTATTTTATTTAGAAAATTAACCGGATGTTTTATTTTGTTTCTGTGCTCGACTTCCTGTCCTGCACAATCTGCCCTGTGCTGAATTGCTGCGGAGCTCTCCGGCGTCTTTCAAAAATAGAAGCTCTGAGTATCTGCTCCGGAGGGCTGCGGACCGCTGGAGCTGGGATGGAGTCAGAACGCAGCCGTTCCGCAGTCAGTGAAAATACACATATTGACTTTAATGGAAACGTATTTACTCTCCTGCCGTTCCGGAGCAGATCCGCAGCCTTTCCGCAGTTGGTGGAAATTGCGGGTAACTTTAACCATCGGATGCAGCTCGACACAAATGGATTTTCCTATTCAGAAAGAGAAGCCAAGAAAGTGTGTCTGTCAGTCGGGTGGAGAGGACGGTGAGGTCGTGATACTTAAGTGGGTACAGAGCTCCGCGTGAACACAGGCTTTTATGACTGTCAACATAGGCAGCGTCTAACGTTAGCTACTCCGCTGTGCTGTGGAGTAATGTCTGGCTATGTAAGATTAGCGTCTAGCAACGTTGATGCTGTGTTCTCAACCTGGCAACCTCTGTGAACTTCGAGTATGGGGAGAAGGGGCTGGGGGAGACGACTCTGTTCAGTATTATATAAAGTATAAAGTTAACCGTTTTCCATCAAAACGTGACACACCAGAAAAAACAGACGGGCATACTCGTCTGCTGGCAATGGGAAAGGAGTCAATCAGATATGTTTAACATTTTGGTGGAAAAAGGGTATAAGTGAAGCCAAAACATCTGGATCGTACCCTGGTGGCTGGCTGCAGTATAGGTCATAAATCCTGCATAGGACATGGACGAAACCGGAAAAATTCACGAAAAATTCACGGACACGTCAAATAAGTTTTCCCCAAAGATGGTTTCTGTCATTTTAGGTAGTTTTATCACGCTGTTTGTCCAAGTGTTCATTTTTCAAGTTTGGTTTAAATGAGTTATTTGATGATTGCTTCATTTTTGTGCAGTAATAATAATAATAATAATAATAATAATAATAATTGTATTTGATATAGCACCTTTTACAGACAAAGTCATAAAGTGCTTCACATGATAAACATTTGTAAAAATACAGTAAGATCCAACAGAATATGCAAGGAAAAAAAATTGAAAGACCAATGAAAATCATGTAAAAGATTAAAACCTAAAACCCAAAGTTACAAACATGAGTCAAAAGCCAGTTTAAACAAGTGCATCTTCAGCTGCTTTTTAAAAGCTTCAACAGAGACTGCAGAACGTAAGACAATAGGAGGGGCGTTCCACAGGTTTGGAGCCACCGCTTCAAAGGAACAGTCACCTTTAGTTTGTAAGCGAGTGCGTGGGACCACCGATAATCCCTGGTTAGGAGGCCTGAGGGACCTGTTAGTAGTGTACGAATGGAGCAGGTCCGAGATATAAACAGGTGCCTGACCATGCAGAGCTTTATAAGTCAGAACAAGAACTTTAAATTGGATCCTGAACTTGATCGGAAGCCATTGTAATGAGTATAAAATTGGAGTGATGTGCGACATCCTGCTGGACCTGGTCAACAGCCTTGCAGCAGAGTTCTGGACCAGTTGTAGACAGGCCTGGGACGACTTGCTGAGACAGGTGAAAATGGAGTTGCAGTAATCAAGCCAGAATGATATAAAACCATGAATGATCATCTCAAACTCAGAATGCGATCAAATATAACACCAAGGTTTCTCAGTTTGGACTATACCGCTGAAGAAAGGGACCCCAAAAGCTGAATAACCTTGGAAGCTGTAGTGTCTGGAGCAACAATAAGGACTTTGGCCTTATCTTCATTAAGCTGTATTAAGTTGTTTGCCAGCCAGTCCTTGATGGAAGTCAAACATTTAAGCAATTCCAACACTTTGTCAGTCTCTTCCAGGTTAAAAGAGACATACAGCTGGATGTCATCTGCATAGAAGTGATAACAGATATCTCCAAATTGGATAATTATATGTCCCAGGGGAAGCATATACAATGCAAATAAAATCTGACCTAACACAGAACCCCGAGGCACCCCACAGGAAAGGGCAGCAGTTTCTGAACAATAGGGACCAAGTGACACAGAAAAACTTCTATCTGAAAGATAGGCGAGATGCATCTCATCTTTATATCCAGTTTAAGGTAGGAACACAGCTAACTATCCTCTTCCTGTTCACTTATGAATTTGATGTGTATTGATGTTATTGTTAACCCTCTCTAGAGTATGAGGGTGTTTTCAGACAATGATTTTGGCATGCTCTGATATCAATGTCTAAGCAGTATTTTCAAAGTACGATGGCTTTTTCTATTAAGCATAAATTCAGCTACAATAATATCTTATTAGAATGTTTATCATGGTTGTACCCTAAATAAGAAGTTGTAAAAAGTAGTTTCAGAAGTGTGCTGGAATTTGTGAAAAAAACATTACCTTACCCATTGTCACAAACTGTTTCGGCCACTTGAGGTGATTGTGTGCAGTCTAAGGTATGTAACAAGCACACTCACTTTAATCTGCCTCATTGTTTTTAATAACTTATTTTCAATCTAAAAAAAATATGTCTGTTTTGTGACCAAGAGTTGTCGGTGGGAGGGGTAATGACTCTTTCCACTGAATATGCAAAAGGAATGTTCACAGCTAATCCCAGGCAAATGGGACTGCAGAGAGAAAGCTCAGTGCCCAGGGGCTGGACATTTCCCTGAGCTACTGTCAAAAAAATTACGGTAATCATATAATTCCTGACATCAAAATACTAAGTGAAGTTTAGAAAAATTGAAAAGCGCGGACTTGGTCCTCCGAAGTCCAATGACGTCATTGCCGTGCATATTAATTAGCCATATGGATTTACCACTGGTAGAGAGGAGATAATTGTTTGGTTACGCCAGCAGCTAGGTTTTTCAAGAATTCTTTTCCCCAAATTTAAAGATTCGTGGCAAACTAAGAAACGGACCACAAACCGACAAACAGCACGGTGGATACAGACCGCATGCAGACAGCAGATTGAAATGTTTCTTTCTACATGTTTATACAGGTACATATTGATACAGTATCGGCTTTTTACTCACAAAGGTTTCATTGCACTTACAGTAACGAGCATAGTTGTCATCTGCACCAGGGGGCGTTGCTAATCCTCTCTGTATCGTTCCCAGTTAGGTAGGTTACATCATGTGCTGCATGTTGAAACACACTATACCTCTTGGCTCTGCTGCGCGGAGCGCGGACATCAGTGTTCAGAATGTCGTCCATCTTCCAAAATACAAAGCTTGTATCCAAATGAATTATGCTCGAAGCTGCATAGCATTATAGGCTATCTAGTTTATTTGGGCGTAGTCCAATGTGAGATTCTCCCGCAAAACCGAAACTAATCGGCATGTCAAGAGAGATGCAAAAAAATATTATTTTTATTCTCGAACCCCAGAGGGTTAATGTGTTTTGAACTTTTGTTTTGTCCTGTTTGCTTCTATTGTGGCCATCTTATACATAATGCAGGAACCCTCCACCCCTATAATCCGACTTAAGCATATATGCTTCTTGCTTTTATGGTATGACAACTGAGCAGAAAGACTCTTTTTAGGCTGTAAAAGAATGGTGCCCACCGTATGTGTCTCCTAAATGGGTGACAAACGATGCTCAAGCATCCAAGTGTAGAGTTGTGATTGTCTCCTCCTGGGTAATCCTCAAGATGCTGCATCATCTTCCCTTCCTCCTGGTGCTAATTGATACACACATGTATGGTACGTGCACGTACATGTCAGATACACATACGCACAAGAGTGCACGCACGCACACACTGCCGCATTTATCTCCTGTGAGACCAATTACCCATCGACTCAATAAATGGAACTGCCACAGCTGTCAGTGCCAGCCATATTGCCACGGAAAGATGGCTACTACACTGTACACACACACCCTCGTTCTTCTGTCTGTGTGAGGACTTTATTTTCAGCCACCCTTACATGGAGAAATGATACTGGCATAAAGCAGGATGTGTAAAGCCTAACCCTCTAGCACTGAAGCACCTCTCCACCTGGAACAAGAGCAGGATCAAAACTGGCTTTTTATTCAGTGAAAACTAAAGTCTCTACACATATTATCTGAATAATGACATCTGATCCATAGACTGTAAAAATAGTAACCCATTGGTTTGTGGACTGCCATTTTAAAGCCTCGAGTTTGGCAATATGTCACCATCTTGTTTTTTTGAAACTGGACGTGGCGATTTTTGACGAGAGGTTGGAGCTGAGGAGGATAACAGGGCCAAGCTGCTCTCGCATTTCCAGACCTTCCTCCACAGCGCTGCGGAGGAGGGTCTGGCTAGTCCACACAGCATTCTCGGATAAGAGAAAAATGTGCCCTGGTTTATTGGCATTTCTTTAAACCAAAGAGCAGCCCAGAGAGTCTGCAAATAGGTTATAATAATAATAATAAGGGGCGACAGTCCATTGGGTCGCCAATACAACATCTGCGCGCAGCCAGCGAGCCTAGTCGGCGCCATTTTGGACTGAACTCAAGTGTTTGCATTAATGCAGAGATACGTAAAATTTACCATTCCTACTCACGAGAGGGGATAAATCTGTTTAAAACTACTATCAAACAGCCATGGCAATAATTTAATCTAAACGCCTTCCCTTCCATTTTTTTTTTACCAGTTTGTAATCATACTAGTGACAGGTAGGTTTAATGAAAAGCTGAAATTGAAGCTAGACTGAACTTGTCAAACTGGCTTGGCAAAACTGCTAACATGCTACACTATTTCTATATAAACTCGGATTTAGCATAGATCTCTATTCCAGGAAAAGTCACGCTAATGTCTGATTATTTCAAAATACACCTGTCAAATCAGGCTCAAGTTTCATTCATTGTCATTGTTGCACAACGAAATGCAGTTGTAATAGTATGTGGAGAGATAATATTGACGGCATCTTAATATTAAAAATGTAACATTTAAACATTGTCCATTGGCTTGAATTTGAGCACCAAGCATCACAGATGTAACGCTAAATAATGATAAAGAGTCCGCCTCCCCTCATCCCACCAGAGTCCTGCGCTCTGTCGGTGTGGAACACAGTCCGCCCGTCAAGTGCAGCAGGCTGATCTAGGAGCCAGGGTCAAAACATGGCATTTCCTTTGGTCGAGGATCCCGTTGATGAAGAAGCTGTATTACTTCGCAGGGAGTTAAACATACGTCGGGAGATATTGAAGCCCCGACATTTTAATTTCCAGATAACTTCCTATTTGAGTGGTATCGTTTTTCTTCCCAGTCTATCAGTTATGTAGCCTGCATAACCTTATGTCCTCATATCACTAACATCACCCATCGTGGACATGCTCTACATCCCAGCACATTATTTGTGTCACATTACATTTTTTGCAAACGGCAGTTTTCTTTACAACATTGGTGATGCGGAGCATTTTAGTAAAGTCACTGTAGGCTATAGCAAAGCACCGTCAGAAGAATGTGACTCGCTCTGTAGCATGTTTTAAACTTTGTTCCCTGTATCGTTGTGTACAGGGAACACTACAAAAAAGTTTAACACACGCCATTAAAAAGGAGTCCCACAGTATTGCAGGTGAATGATGTGAACCCTTTGAAATAAAAGATTATGAATTATAATTCTGTTAATGATGGTGCTGCAGCCTCAGAATGGGATTATTAGGCCCTGCTTCTTACAGTGCAGACGCTTTGCTGCTTGCTCCTGCCTCTGCTTGCATATTTCTGCTGATAATCTTACTTTTCCTCTGAGAGAAACTATGAGCAGCGGCTCTTGGATACTTATAAATCACTGGACTATACATTTTTTGTAGATATAGTAGGCTATTGCCATATTTCAACATTTTTCTGCGTGAGCGTGGCCTACCAATAGCTCAAGCCTGTCCTAAAGTGATTGTAGCTAAAGCTAATTAGCAGCAAGATGCCTCCCTTCTCCATGGAGGACTACTACAAACTCCTTCAGAAGATTGTTATTCTGGAAACCAAAATTCAACAGTTAGAAGTAAACCTGGAAGTGAACGGATCATGTGGAAATGACACCACTTTACCATTGACCCAAAACAATGGACAGAAGCATGTCAACACACGGCTAACTATCACCAGCAAGACTACGGACAAACAGGAGGGCTGTGGAATAGGTAATAAATCAACAAGTGGTAGTCCACCCTGGAACTCTTTTGGTGCAAAGCCTAAGAGTAAATCCTTTTCCTGGGAAGGACGACTAACGGGCAGGGCACAGCACCCTGAGATTTGTGATATGAACGGCTGGCCTGCATTACCATCCAGGCAGAGCGCCTCTTCAACCCTTGTACTCAGTAGGACACAGCCGTGGACAGCTGCAAAAGGGAGAATTGGCAACAAAATGCCTCCCCAACAACTGAGTGTGCAACTGGATAACAGATTTGCTCCTCTGCTGCAGGACCCTGGACATGACCTGGATTGCGTCTCATCACACAGCAGGGTAAGGACTGAGAGAAATTCAAAAAGTAAAAAGCTACAGGGAAAGCTAACGACTGGGCACCAAACTCTGATTGTGGGTGACTCTGCTGTAAAAGACAAAAAAAGCAGTAAAAACACCAAAATTCTCTTGTTTTCCCAAAGACATGGTGTCTGACTTAGCCCAAAGAATCCCGGATATCATGGCAGCACACCCAACTGTGAAAAACATTATACTGCATATAGGGTCACATGATGTTGTAAAGCAACAGTCTGAAGTGCTGAATCGTGACTTTATGAATCTGCTGAACACTGTTGGCTCCCTAAACGCGAAGGTGTTTATCAGTGGCCCTATACCGCCAGTCAGAATAGGAGCTGAGAGATTCAGCAGACTGTTGGCACTGAACAAATGGCTTTCAACTGCATGTGCCATCCACTGTCTGCGGTTCATTGACAATTTTAACAATTTCTGGGACCACAGACATCTTTTTAAAGCAGATGGACTTTTCCTTGACAAGCCAGGAGTAAAGCTGTTCACCTCTAGCCTACTTTACTTTCTGCACCACACATCTGCTCCCTCGGCCAAGGACACAGGACAAGATAAATCAACACAAACAAAACAAGAGGAAGACACAACAAAGTGCGGCAGTGATCCACCACAGCCCCCACCTGAGCAAAGATTTGACCATGGAGGACCACAGAGCGGAGACGAGAAATCTCAACCTCCCTTTTCACCCGTCCAACACTCCTCAAACCCCCTTACCAACACCGACACCTTTGAGGATCCATCGCTCTCCCCACTCACCCTTTCCCCTGTTTCCCCCCTGCCACATGTTGGGGTTCACTGACCGGATGGAGCAGCTGGTAGATGCTGGAACCAGGTTTGCCCCACTACCTTCTCCCATCACTCGCCCCCAGCATCAAACTGACCCTGTTTGGACTCAACCACTGAAAGTAAAACGCCAGGCACCTCTGCCCCCTCAAGGACGGCAGCTAACTCCTTCTCCCCAGACTGATAAGTATGCTTGTGTACAGAATGAAACAAGCTTTAACTGATATGTGCTGGGCCCAGGCTGCATGCCTAGTGGCACTCATGACCAGTGTTGGGCAAGTTACTTCCAAAATGTAATACATTATAGATTACTAGTTACTGTCATTTGAGAGTAATTAGTTATATTACAATATTACTGTCTCTGAATTGTAATGCGTTACACTACTTTTGCATTACTTTTGAGTTACTTTCACCAAAATAACAGGGGAAGTTTGATTTGGCAGCTAGCTTGTGAATTTCACCACCGGATCAATAAAGTCTCGTCTTTATCCACTTTAATACATCATAGATTATTCATATTTTGTATAATTAATATAAATATGCAAAGTAACTAAAGCTATACAAAATAGATAAGTAAAACATATAATAGGCAAGTAGGAGAAAATGAAAATACTCAAAAGTATGGCATTGTTGTAAAATGTTTGTTTATAGCACTTCAATAAGAAATTCATGTTTAGGTTAAAACACTTTAAAGCAAATGTTCAATTATAGTGTGATTAAAACTCACTATTAACATTATTTACAGTACTTGATTTACAGCTGATTTGTGAAAAGGTAGCCTACACAACCTTATTTAACAGTAATTTAGTTTTACTGTGAACCGTCACAGGAAGTGCTTTTATTTTGAAGTAGGCTACACGGAAGTTGTCTGTTGTGTAGCCTACTCTTGCTAGCTTACTGAGAAGCAACATGTCCGTCAGGCTCAAGTTGTTCACTTTCTTGTTTGTAAATCTGCAACATATTGAACAGTAAATGGTCAGAGTAAAAGACAAGCGTTTTTGGTCGTCATTCGAAGCCATTCCACTACAGGCATAGTTACTCTCCACGGTTGATAAAAATGCCATGATATTTACGTGTAGCAAGCCTCAACATTAATTCCCGACATGTTTTTATCTGTCAGCTGCTGACGTACCGTCACCTGTTGGGACATACATGCTGTCCGTACTGTCTCTTGTTCTGACCACGGGAACAGAAACAGGACAGCTCACTTCAACGCAGCATAATAACTCCTGAAAATAATATCCATCTTGCAAATGTATATGTCTCTGCAGTCATCTCAACCATCGAATACAGCGACAGGAAAATAATACGGCTTTTTTTTTTTCCTGTGAAGAAATGTGTGTTGGTGAATTCTTAAAAAAAACAATGCACCACTAAATGTTGCGTTAAAATACATTGTAACTCGCGTTACTGAGATTGTAACGAGTATAATATTACCGAAATTTAATTAGTAATGCGTTATATTACTGCGTTACAGCAAAAAGGAATACATTACTGTATTGCGTTACTTTTGTAACGCGTTACTCCCAACACTGCTCATGACTCTTTCCAGGACAAGCCTGGGCCCTGTGTATTCAATTCTTCATCAATCTATGTTGTGATAGGTAATAGAAAAAGAATGGTGAATCTGCTAAGTAAGAAGAAGAAGCACTTAACTGCCAACTTAGCAAATTTAGCATCCATTCCTCGTCAGCCACAGCCTGTCCCAAAAAACGAGACGGATAACACACTAACATTAGCCTTACTAAACGTCAGGTCTTTGGCGGGTAAATCATTTTTAATCAATGATTTTATTATTAAGCACAATCTTGATTTTATGTTTTTAACTGAAACCTGGTTAGACCATAATAACAGTGATGCTGTTCTCATTGAGTCAGCTCCTCCTAACTTCAATTTTATGAGTGAGAATAGAGCGAATAAGAAAGGAGGTGAAGTCGCCATTTTGTTTAACGACTCGTTCCAATGTACTCAAATAGCTTATGGAAACTTTGCTTCTTTTGAATATGTGGCTCTTCAGTTAAGGTCCCCCTCTCGACCTATATTTCTAATTATCTACAGGCCACCTAAATACTGTGCATCCTTTTTTGACTACTTTAGTGGACTGCTGTCTTTAATCTGTATTAACTTTGACTGTGTAGTTATTGCTGGTGATTTCAACATTCATGTTGACAACCCCCAGGATAGAGGGACAAAAGAACTGTGTTGCATTTTTGAGAACTATGGACTGACTCAGCATGTGACGGAGCCCACACACAACAAGGGGCACACTCTGGACTTGATTATCTCGAAGGGTTTGAACATTTCCAAGGTTGTGGTGACTGATGCTGCTCTGTCTGATCATTCCTGTGTTTTCTTTAATGGCACTATCTCTGTGCACAAAAGTGTCCAAACAAAGTTAATAAGAAAACAGTATATCACTGACAACACCAGTGAAACATTCATTCAGCTTTTCTCGTCCACACCCGCCCTCTCAGGGGTCTCAGTCACTGAGCTTGTAGACAATTTCAGTTGTAAAATTACAAATGTTATTGATGCCATTGCTCCCATTAAGGTAAAAACGGTCTCTGATAAGAAAAGATCTCCATGGAGAAATGCCATACTGGTAAGAACAGAAAAAAGAGTGTCAAAGCAGAACGCAGGTGGCGAAAAACTAATCTCCTCTCTTTTGATAGAGGCTACTGAAAACATTGATGCAAGTTATTGGTAATAAGCAATTTGTATAGACTTCCATATTCTGCCCTCTTGTATAGATTTGTGAAAATGAACATGAACAGTGATAGACATTTTGCCTGAAAACAGCATTTGAAAATAATTTCTAGAAAGGTAAACACAGCTATTTGTATGGCTTTGTAAATATGAACAACCATATTCTGGCCAATTGTATAGATTTGTAAGTTGTTTTTTTTTAAACTTTTTTTTTTTGAATGAATGAAAAATAACTATTTAAAACATCAACTGTGAACTGATTGTGTGTGTGTGTGTGTGTGTGTGTGTGTGTGTGTGTGTGTTAAAGAGAGACAGGGAGAGAGAGGGACAGAGAGAGAGGTTACATTACTTGTACTGAAACTGCTCTTCTCTTTCAGTGCAGCAAAGCGGCCAATGACTTGCTCATTGAAACCAGGCATGTTGAGGACTAGTTCCCTGTCCATGGAAAGCATGGCCAGTGCATTCAGACGTTCCTGGCCCATTGAATTTCGCAGGAATGTCTTAACTCGTGTCAAAGTCGAGAAACATCTCTCAGCTTCAGCTGTTGTCATGGGAGTAGTTCTGAGGATGTTCAACAGCGTCTCAGTCTCAGAGAATGTCTCCTTGGAGGTCGTAGCTTATGAGAACCTGGTACAGTGTCAGTGCACCACAGCAGCCCTTGAATTCAGGATTCTCATAGATCAGAGAGAGTTCTGTCTTGAGCTTTGCCTTGTTCAGCATGGGGTATGCCTTCACAGTGGCATTCAGAGCCTTATCAGGAAATTAATGGCAGTACCTTTTCAAACATATCTGCTTGCAGTAAGGTAGCACTCACAAGGTGGCCAGTGAAAGAGAACGTTGCTTTGGTGTGAGCCAGGATGGTGTCGCAGACCTCTTCAGACAGACTCTGCTTCTCCTCTTCTCTCAATGCCGTTCTGGGTCTTGTGGCTCCTGTTGCTATACTTGCAGCTGCTGTTGAGAGGAGAAGGCAAACAGACCAATGTGTTTGTTAGGCTATGTACAGTACTGTAGTCTATGTGATGCACAGGTATATGCAGTTTATCCACGTATAGTACAAAGATTTCAGTATATCCACTTAAAATGGGCAATGATGCATAAAGTCTTTAGTCACTTATATAGTATATAAGTATATACAGTATATAAAGTAAGCTAGATTACACCACTGGCCATATATAATGAGAAGAATGTCATTTCAAACACAAATGCAGTCTCCTTTTAATGCATACAATTTCAAATGACAAAGCTCTGCTTTGAGAACGATCAAATGATATCGATCAAATGATATTGTTCAATCTTACCTTATGGCCTGCACACTGCTTGTAAAGCTGTCAAGGGCACGTTTGATGAAGACAGCATCGATGTCCTTCTTCTGGAGCTTCTGGTACAGAATATCTGGGCTGGTCAAATGAACCCAATGAACCCGTCCTGATGGCTTCAAAACATTCTATGAGGTCATCTCGATTCTCATAGACAGTGTTCACGACTCTGCTGTTGAAGTTCCACCGTGTGGATGAAGCCCTGGGCAGTCTTTGTGCAACAGTCTGGTCAAGAATGCTGGTCCGTTTGGGTGACCTGGAAAAAAAAGTTGCAATCCCACTCAGATCGGAAAAGAAAATATTCACTTTTTTGATGCGTGCATCAAATTATTATATATTATATAATTATTGCAAAGAGTAGGCAGGGGTAGCAGAAGACAGCATTAGCTACGTCGCAGCCTACTAGCCAGGTTTTCCGTTCATACCAATTTTTGGAAAATCCTCGGGTGTAGGACTATCCCCCCTTAATAGAAACCTGTTGAATGTTTAAATTTGGTCTGGGAGGTCCTAATTATGCTAAATCTGGTGGGCAATTGGACCATGGATCAGGTGCCTAGTTTTATTTATTTATTTTTAAGTTTTTTTTTAACATTTTTAGTAATTATGCTGATTGTACTCAGTTTTGGTTGTCTGTGTGTATTTTGCACTACACACACACACACACACAGGCAATGACGGCGATCAGATGAGTAACTGTCATCTTGTCTCAAAGTATCTTTGCCGCAGCAAAGTAAAGTTATTTAGGCGATTATTATACACCATCCGGAAAAATACCTTGGCCTGGACCTTGGTGACCTCAATGCTTGGTACGGCCATGCATCCGGGTGGTCTTTTTTGATGCGAAAATAAAAAATCCTTACAAAAACAACTACAGGAATGTGATTTTACTCATAAAGGGCCCTATTTTCTACCCGGCGTAGCGCAAAGCCCGACGCCAGTGTCTTTGCTATTTTAAGACCAACGCAGATGTCAATTTCCCATCCAGCGCCCGCGTCGTTTAAATAGCAAATGCACCTGCACCGCCCATGGGCGTGCTGGTCTTACAGGGAGGTGTGTTCAGGTGCATTCTTGGCATATCGCTAGCTTGAGGCAGCGGAAAGTGATCGCGCCATTGACCAACAAAAACCTGGTTTAAAGTCAGTAACGCAGCATGTCATTGTTATTTTAACAGCAATGCACCTAGGCTTATGCACAGCGAGCACACACTATGCTAGTTACACAAACACATGCAAAAGATAAAAAATAAAAATATTACGGTGCAAATCCACCATCATAATAGCAATGCACAAAGATACAAACACGCCTGACTTTTAGAGGGAATGGGAGATGACACTCTGATTGGTTTATTGCATGTTACACCTATGATTAATTAAGACACTAAGTACAACCCTTTTGAACCATGCGCCTGGCGCACGGACCCTTTTTTCTGCCGTTAGACTAGCAAAAGTGGATTCGTTAAAATCGTTCTTTAGAAATTGTTCTGTTGTATTTTGAATTGTGGATAATAAGACATGGGTGTCAGCATCCACATTTGTGCCATACAGTAGTTCATTCCAATTAATGTTCTTAATTGCATTTTCATAATTACATAATTCACTCTTAGGTATTATATATTGACTGCGCTTTGCGTTAGATGACATATATGCCCTTTTTTGTGAGTTTTCTAGCTAAAAGGATTAGATTATGATCTGATAGACCTGTGATTATGTTGAAGGATTTAATTACTCTGGTTTGTTGCTGAAAATTAAATCAATTTGTGTTCTGGATGATGGACTTATCCTAGTCGGTCCCTTCACTAACTGCCTGAGATCAAATTTATTTGTGATTATTTTTTTTTTTTTCCAGTGCCTTTTTAGCTGACTTATCCCAATTTATATTAAAATCACCCATTATAATTACTTCCTTCTCTGAGCTGCATTCTCTTAGTATAGCATTTGATTTTTCAAAGAATACAGATTTTGCAGAGGGTGGTCTATATACACCAATGAGAACACATTTGCGGTGACAGTGTTACGTTTAAAACAAATACATTCTACGTCATTCTCAACTGAAAATGGAATCTCTTCACATGATATTTGATCTTTAATATAAAACAACAAACCACCTCTTCCCCCTACTCTACTGTATCTTTCCTAAAGGCATTATAGCCGTGGATAGACAGGGCAGAAGATGGGGAGTTTTTATGTAGCCATGTCTCTGACAAACAGAGAAAATCTAGGTTAGAATCTGCAGGAAGATGTTTAATTTGATCACTTTTTGGGATAATGCTGTAAATAGCAGACCTTTAGGTTTAGCACCAGGATCCCACACTACTTTAGCATTGTTACCCAGCTAACAATTTTTGGTTCCCAGAAGGTTCCCTGAAGGTTAGGTTACAGCGAACGTTCTCAGAACCTTTAGAGAACGTTCCCCTAACGTTGCAACCTTTATGGAACGTTCCCCTAACGTTGTAACCTAACGTTATAACCTTTAGGGAACGTTCCCCTAACGTTCTTTTTTACATTCCCTAACCTTTAAAAAACTTTAACAACCATGGTACCAAAAATTAAAAAATATATATAATAATCAGAATAAGACATAATATCAATACAAGTACACATGGAGTAGAGTAAAGTAATAGTGCAAATGTAGTGTCCAAGATGCATATTGGAATGATAAAGTATGTAATGTGTAGGTGAATTGCCAAAGAGGGGATGACCCCACTTATCAGCAGTGAAAGAAGTTCAGTCTTTGTAGTTTCTTAATTGCTGGATTTAGTCCTGTGATTTTTCCGTAGCTGATTAGGTTGAGCTATGCTGCTGTCGTTAAGGACACTTGATGGAGTTATATTTGAACAACCATACATCCATGGAGTTGACTTGTCGCTTGGGATGAATAGAGCCTGCACAGTTGGACCCAGCGTGGATTATTCACAGTGGTCGACCCCGAGAATGCCTCCCCCGTAGATGGCACTGCGGTAGCCTCGGGAGCTCGCCACACTGTAGAACACCCCCAACCCCGCCGTTCGGGTGTCAGCGGCTCTCCGATACACCCCGTCGGAACATCCACCTCGCCATCAA
Organism: Sander lucioperca; assembly: GCF_008315115.2. NCBI lineage: Eukaryota > Metazoa > Chordata > Actinopteri > Perciformes > Percidae > Sander > Sander lucioperca. Next base: position 23,666,264 of record NC_050174.1, read on the forward strand.
GGCTCCCTGGTCCCATCCGATCTGCAACCGAGGCCGACATGGTCCACGTAGTGCTCGGGAAGCATGCAGTATACTTGGGTGGGTCTAAAATCTCAGTATTGCTGATGTTTGTTTGTACCTGTAGAACAGAATACACGTCCGCCGTGGTGTGTATGGAGACCGTAGAGCTAGACAATGGGCCTGTGCATTGATGAATGTCACCCGCTAATAGCAGGCTAAATACAATTATAAGTAGGTCCCCTCGTTGGCGATCTGCCCGGATGAGATACTTTTTTGTTTTTATTTATTTTATTTTATTCATTTTATTTGTTAGGGACCATGTGCAATTTTTGTTCAATAAATGTTGCCATTTGCTGCATTGTACCAGAGTTGGCTAATTTACATCTGCAGGGCACAACATAAATCCAACAGTAAAAACATGATAACATTTAACAAAACAAGACAGATCACAAATCCTACATCAATATAATGCACATTGTGACACACCCACCCACACACACACACACACACACACACACACACCTGTTCAGCACCATGTTGAAAAACAAGAAAATAAAGGAAATAAAAGTTAAAAAAAGCACAATGTTAGTGGTTGCAGAGTTGATTGGTTTTTAAATAATGTTTTAATTGAAATTTGAAGCTTCTGATGGAAGGACAGGTCTTTATGTTGTCTGGAATAGCATTCCATTGAGTGATGGCTTTAATTGAAAATGCTGACTGTCCAAAGGTTGTATAACGGAAGGGTACAGTGCAGTTATGTATGGAGGCTGTTCTGGCGGATCTTACAGAGCTAACAGAGCGGAGATAGACAAAATCATGTAAACAGGTGGCATTTGTAGACCGGTTTTCCATACCTGGCCAGATAAAGGTATTGGGCAGGACACTTCTACCAAGTCCAAAGTGTTTTTTTTGCATCCTCCTGATTTTTTTGTTGGATCAACAGGTTCAGTTCACATGGATTATCATAAAAGCAACATTCCGGTTTAAAATGGGGGTTAAACGATCCCCAAGAACCTTACAAGTTTGTGATAAGTGCGTACATGAGAACTGCTGCTAACACCCGTCCCGCCCACCGCCATTTTTTTGTATTTTTGAGGTTGGTCAACATAAGTAGGCTGCATCACTGGACTCTTCCATGATGCCTCCACAGAGTCTGTGTTGCAAACTGAGCGACTGTTTTGGGTGTCTTGACTGCTGTGCAGTAAAGGCCAAACATGAGCGTCACTGACATAATCACTGTTGTGGCAACCAATTAGCAATGTGTGCTAAACTGGGCAACTAAACTATGAGTCATTTTGGGCTGCAGCACTCTGAGCTTTCACTTGTGTGTTGCGCAGGCTGTATGTGCACTCAGTGGCTTACTATGGCTACTTGTGCCCTGGACTGCTTCTGTTTATCTTTACCAGGTATGATCCAGAAGCCTATTACATCACACAGGTGCTGAGAGTAAAGAACAGCTTTCCCTTTTGGTTTTCCTATTCCCACGACTCTGCACCCACATCTTTTTTTCCATTTGTTTCCCTTCAAAAGATGTTTTCACCATCAAAGACGCGTGTATGGTTTTTTAGGGATAATTGCTCTTCATGTTGGCCTTCTCCAGGGGTCTAGATACAGCCTTTTTCACCACTTATCTGTAGGAGCAACCTTTCATTTCCAGAGAGAAGTAAAGCCCATGTTAATAAAAACACATAAATAATACAATCATTTTTGAACTAGACACTATAGTAGTGGAACAAGAGGACATTATCCTTATTTTTGATAATTTCAGATTGGTGATAGAATATAATTTGGGAGTTTGAGTAAAATTTAGAAAGAAATTCTAAATATGTAAATAGGTGGTTGGGAAGTGGGAAAATGCTTTGCATTTGCTAGTAATATATTTCCTTTTGGGCAGCAAAACATAACTCTTGTAGATTAAACTGGGCTTGCTGGACATTTCCAACTAAAGCTTAGATCGGGCCCAAAAAATCAAGCCCGACCCTGCCCGAGCCCGTGCACGTTGTGTCCGAGCCCGGCCCGACACATTAACTGTAATTATGAGCCCGAGCCCGATTTTTAAACCCGACAATTTTTTAATACATGGGCCGTTATAACTAACGTTCTCAACTACAATTCTGAGTTGTTTGAACTCCAGAAATCTGTTTAGAAGGGGTATGCTTGGAGAAGTTACAAAAGAGGACATTGAAAGATGACTATCATCTTTTCTGCCATGGCAAGCCTGCTTCGTGTGTCTGTTCATCGTCCCCGTTTTTTTGTTGTCATAGGCGAGCAGCGTGCCGTACTTAATGCACTCGACAAAGCCAACACATATGTTGTCACTGCCCACGACTTGTTTAAAATGGTTCCATACCTCCGACTTTCCTCCAAACTTGCTCAAAGTTAATTCTCCTGTTTTAATTTTTTTCTTTACATCTTCAAGCTCCATGTTGCACTTAAGCTCAGCAGGCCCGGTGTGATGCGTGCGAGTGGAGTAGACTAGGGCTGAAACGATTCCTCGAATAACTCGAATAATTCGATTACAAAAAATCCTCAAAGCAAAATTCTTTGCCTCGAAGCTTCGTTAAATCAATGTAATTAAGGTTGTACGGCTCACTGTGTTTCCGCACGGAGGATAATTACTAGCGCACACAACAGGTTGACGCTGCTGTGGACACAAGACCGTTTATATACTGTCTATGCCCGAGACTGACGGCCCAGATTACAAATGAACGAAGACGAAAATAGCGAGGGTCTAAGAGAAGAGACAGGCAAGAGAAAACGACAGAAAGTTTGGGATCATTTTAAGCTGCAAACATGCTACTACATCATCTTTTGTAGAAAACATCCAGTCTATTCATCCATTCCACGGAGCGAACCCGACACAAGGTAGCTAACTAACGTCTGCTGCTCTCGTCCACCGCACTGTTTTACACAACTAGCCTACAACATGCTACTCTGCAAATAGCCATGTTTTACAACAAGCTAAAACGAGAGCTGTCAGTTTGTAGTCTGTTTATTAGTTTGCTACTAATCTTTGGAAACTTAGCTGCTGCTGGAGACAAACCGGCTCCTCCCCCCAGCATGGCCACTTAATATGCACGTGAATGACGTCATCATGCCAGTGATGTCTGCATTCTTTATTCTTTCTCCTCACTCAGTATTAGCCTTCTTAAAATAGTCGCCCCGAACAGTGTAGTTGAATAGCCCTGCTGTAAACTTTGTACAGTCACATTTACCTGGGCTTAGTGAACAGCTCTTTTGCATATCCAGTGCAAAGAGCCAGAGGCAAGAACGGGAAGGGGGTGAAAAATATTAACATTTGGGCCACCAAAAATGTACTTGGAATTTGGCAATAAAAAATGTTGCTTTTTCAAAAAAAAACTGTCTTTTGTATATATAAAATATCCTAATATCCTTTTTTTTTTTAGTACACAGCAATAATAAATATTTACTATTGCTGTTTACTAAGTATTTCTTACTAAGTATTTCTTATCCGATTACTCGATTAATCGATGGAATAATCGGTAGAATACTCGATTACTAAAATAATCGATGGCTGCAGCCCTAGAGTAGACGCTGCACATGATTATGGCATAGCTTTCCCCCCACCCAATTAGGCTAATAAAGTAATGATTAAAAATAACACAAATGCTTGATCAAGGGCCCGGCCCTGCCCGAGGACAGTGGGGGGGAAATGTCGCCCCGATTGTTTTCTTGCACAAGTTGAATGAGTTTTTGGGACTACATTACACTGGAATTGTACTTGGTACGATTTCAATCAGGAGTGACTTCATTTAAGAGTGGAATGAGTTTAATGAACATGGTGCATAATAGGTTGATATGTTTAGTCTTTGGCGATTAGACTTATTTTTTTATTATTATTATATTTATTTATAAGGGGCTGTATAGAGGCTGTGGATATATTGGAATATCCCCGCGATGGAGTCTAGACACTGGTGGAGGTGATGAAGGGATAAAGGAAGAGCCTGAAGATCTGGATGGATGTGATGTGGAGCGGGGCTTCTGATGGCTTCCTGGGTGCTGGGAATGATGGGAACTGGAGGTAAATGGGCTGGAGGAGGGTTGCATCAATTTTTTTTATTTTTTTTTTTTTATTTTTTTTTTTTTCCTGAAATGAAAACTGAGAGCAGCAGAGAGGAGAACAGATTTAAAGTTTGAATGCAACAACGCGGTAGCTCACGGAGATTGTGGCAAATCTGCTTGGTTTAACTGAAAGAGTAAACGCCCACATTCAGCTGATGACAATGCAGCTGATTAGGTTGGGAGAGAGAGAAATGTGAAGAATATAAGTCTTCCTGAAAGAATTTACGCTGAGCTTAATTTCATGTGACAAATAAATTTAAAATGTAATTGATAACGGCTGGGATAACTGATCAACAGTATTCTGGATTTATACTTGCTGGTATGGCTTCTGCTGACTGTTGGAATAAAGTAATATTAATCTAAGGTTTACCTCTAGAAAATATATTGCCCCTAAATATGAAAAAGTAGCCCATACTGCAATTATCCACATTGATGCAGGCAGTTGTAAATTGTTTTTGCAAAGCTTGTTTTGTTGCTTACTTTTTTGGGATAACTGCTCAGCTTGGCCTGCATTACCCATTGCCATATGATGTATACTCATATTAGTTACAATAGGTATTGTTATGGTTATTTCCGCCAGGCAGGGCCTCTAATTGCCTCTACTTGTTTGTGGTAGACTTTTAATTTGAAACATCTAGGGGCTTAACAGCGCTCAGAGTGCTGGGGAAATACAATACAATATCGTTGCCAGCGGGCGAAAAACCTTGTATGTCCTAAACCGTTGCTTTTCAGGATATGACAAAATGTTAATTTGAAAACATGTGAATTGAGCTCCGACGAAATCGTGTTGTCACTGGTTAAATATTTGTCAAACCCCAGAGACAGACGTAAAGGGTGACCAATGGCATTGATTTATGAAAAAAAAATGAAAATGATGAAATATGGACGGTACAAGGTTTCTGTACCGACAGCGACGATTTGCTGAACCTACCAGTGAACTCAGAGTACAGATAATTCTACCACTCCTCAATATTTTCCCCTGACCTTATCAGCAGCTGGCCTTTACTTTCTCATGGTGGCTATTACAGTATTTGAGACTCAGCCATTATTTGGGTACTGGTTTTAATTTGAGAATTTATGGCAATTAGAATGATAACTTGCAGTATAGACACATTATCCTGTTTTAAGGAGTGACAGGCTGGGTTCCCATATCATTTATTTCCCCAGAATCTCTAAGAAAAGGGAAGATACCTGTAGCATCTTGCTAACTCTCGCAGACGGTTGGTTCAGTGAAAGGAAAAAAAAACGGAAGTTGTGCCCATAATTCACGCAAGGTAGTGTGGGACAGTAAGGTGGATCAGATACAAATTATTAGTGCTAGCCTTCATCAGGCTGGTGTGAGGGTGGCCATGCTCAGCGGAGCCTCATCAGGATGCAGCATCATTTGCACATGAGTGTGTTAATGAACAAAACCAAGCTAATATGAGCACACTCTAATGATGATGTGACACAAAAACACATGGATCCGGGAGAGCTAAGAGTAAAAAAAAAAAACCAATGTGTTCTGTCTCCTACAAATTCCATCTAAAGAGCTAGGTGTGTGTGTGTCTGTGTGTTTGTCAGCCTCCACAGCAGATGCTCAGCCATGTGTGGTTGCCTAATTTGTGTGTGTGTGTGTGTGTGTGTGTGTGTGTGTGTGTGTCAAGGACCCCCAGAGAACGCTGTTTTCCTCATTTGTGGTGACAAATAGGCAGCTTGTGGAAAAAGGCTGAGGCGATGCTCTGCATCGCAGTTGACCCTTGACATCTCATTTGGGCCTGATAGATGGCTGCAGTGGCACGGTGCTGTTTCTCATCTGAAGAAATGACCAGGTAGGATACACAATCTCTCCCGTACAAACTCTTCCAGCACAGAGCGGCTGCCTGGATGCGAGAAGCCCGGTGCTGTTCTATTACAGTACGTCTGTATATTCATGTGAATCAGGGTCCGACTTGGCCTGATCTGATTGACTGAATATTCAGTTTTGTATGATGTTTTCTTCAGTGTCAGTTACCCAGTGAGTATTGTCTGTACAACCATGTGAACAGGAACTAAAAGTAGCAACATGAAGTTTTATGGTGCAAAATGTGAACAAATATAGACGTGTAGGTTTTTTTAAGTGCTCTATTCAGACATTGTGCAAGTTTAGTCTAATAGGGTTGGGTACCGTTTGAATTTTTATGATTCCGATGCCAAACCGGTACTTTTAAAACGATTCCGATTCCTAACCGATTCCTAAACCGGTTCTTGAAAAACTGAAAAATGACATCAAAGAAAGGCTCTTTTATGGAGTTTTTTTTTTAAATTGAAAATTATTTAAATGTAACAATATATTAACGTTTTAAAGTACTTAAATATATAAAAAGTAAACCTAAGTCACTTAACACATAACTACAATAATTTAACAAATAACAGTTACACGATTAACAAGTAACAACTAAATAAATTTGTCTTCTCTGGCAAGAAACACACCTCTCCTGACTTATGGCATGTCCTGTACAGGAGAAAACTCTCTCAGATGGTGTCCAAAAGGGCCTGTACACACAGGTATGAGTTTGAAATGGCAGACAATTTGGGGAGGCTTTCCCGCCTCCCCACCACTCGGCTACAGGGTCTTGTCCTGAACGATAGACTAGCAGAGCAAGTGTAATATGTTTACTAGTGATCACGTGCAGTGAATGGTTAATATGCCTTTACGTCCGTTTTGGTGAGACCAGAGGGAAAATATGGCATTTTAAAAATAACCTACATTTACGATAGCTAGCTAACAGTAGACTACAGAGAAAGTGTGATATTTTTACGTCCGTTTCGGAGCGTGTACAAAAAGCCGTCTATCAGCAGTGATAGTAGAGTGCATGTTCAAGAATAGGGTGGACACGCGCTTAACACCGCGAGCGGGCACGTGCGACACTCGGCAGAAAAGGGAGAAAGAAAAAACAGTCTGCCGCTGTCCGGAGCGACAGAGGGAAAATATTTCGGAACCGAAATTTGCATTCTAATCCGGACCGAATACTACCGTTTGCGTAGGAACCGGATCCCTAGTGGAACCGGGTTTCGGTACCCAACCCTACTTTTAAATACAATTATCCATGAAATCATCAAATTTGTTGTGCAGGGTAAAGCTTGACTGATGTTGCACACGTAGTATTTTTCAACCCCTTCTCACTCCGAACTTGTAAAATACGGACGTTTGGACAGTGGCTGTCGGCGTCTGAAGCGACGAAAAATGCGACCTTCAGCGTGTTTGTAGAACTTACCGGGGAGAGCAGCAGCTACACTGGGTTTAGCGAGTAGTATGTAAGGGGGAAATTCCGCGTAGGGAGGTTGGTTGGGGGGGTGGATGGGTCAAACACACAGGACTTTCACCCAGGAGACCGGGGTTCGTGTCCCGCGTGTCTTTGACCGTCCTGTTATTGCCGTGTGTCACAGAAGCCGCTTTCTTCTTTAACTGGCCCGTTATTTCCTGCGTGTCACAGAAGCGTAAGCCCACCCACGAGCTTTTCCTTACCTAACCTAACTGCATCAAAAGGGACGACAATAGCCCCGATGAAGCGCGTTTAGTTAAAGCGCGTTATATGACGCTAAAGGAGACTTTTAGCGTCAATAACGACAAAGGCACCTGACCAAGCGTCCGTATTTTACGAGATGGGAGTGAGGTCCGTGTACTTGGCAGCCAACGGATTTTCGTTTTGAAAGGAAAAAAACAAAAACGAAAAACGGCCAGTTTCCCAATTACCATTAGTAAATAGGAAAACAAGAAACGGAAAACAACCAATTATTCGTTTTTTGTTTTGATATTAAAAAAACGGAAAACGAAGAACAATCTCGTTATCCGATTGTCTTTGATGTATTTGTAGATGGAACTCGGAAATTAAAATACGTGTGTATAAGTCGTATTCCTTAATTTTGCATTGGTATTTTTTCGTGACCCGGAAGTTACTCCCGCCACGCCAAGACCCGCCCTTCAATAGCATTTATTGGCCAGTACCGCCTGTAAGATCCGTTCTGTGCATGCGCATAATTACGTAGTCCCTGTGTGATTTGTACCATGTGTCAACCATGGATGTAACACTTTACGACCAAACATTACAACTTTTTTACTAAATCTTTTTTTTATTAAATCTTTATTATACAATAGTCATAGCTACAAACATTCGAAACTTGTCACTGATCCAAAACCGTGTAGCGACATCGTTGTTGTGTTGTTTACGTTAATGTTTTTACCTAATACTTCGTCTTGACTAATAACCATAGACTGTCTATTATTAATGCGATGAAGTGTAAACGTACATAAGTGTCCTTTTGAAGATGGGATGACAGCTCTCCCAGCCACCACTGCTGTATACCACTATAGTAGCTACATGCTAACGGCAGTAAACACTAGTAGCTACATGCTAACGGTCATCTTAGCTGGCAATGTTGTTAAATTCTCCCCAATTCCGGGTCACATTCCTGCTGAAACATGTCCGATTGTGTAGTGTTTGGTCTGCGATTTTTGACGTTAGAAAGTGCTGCTTCGTTCCACTACAATCTAACGTTAGCATACTCATAGTTAACTATTGTAGCTGCATGCTAACGCAACATAGCGGAGCATATATAGCTAGCTATGTACGTTTGTAGCAGGACTGTACCGTAAAAATCACCAATAAAGGCTTCTAAACCAAATACTATACAAATACAGTAAAGTGACCGGAATTAGCGGTGAAATGTCCAGCATTGAGCTACATAATAGTTTGCTAGGAGTTAGCTGGTCTCTCACAGAGATCTCATTTGTAGCCCTGTTTTTACCTGATACTTTCATAAAAGTACAAACACATGAAGTGAGAGGTATACACATGCTTAAACTTTATTTAAATCATGGTTAACCTGAAGCAGGACGGAGTCATGACTTATAACACCAAAGCAAGGCTTCTAGCTCAGGCTAGCTAGCGTTAGCAAATTACCTTGAAAGTTGTAAAGAAATGATGAAACGTAAAATTTGAAGCCTTTATTTAATTTGCTACATGGTGTTGTACTGGATGGCCGGACGACCCTCCGTATAACAGATACTTTAGGCAACTCCAGCAAACACCTTGTAAACTTCATCTCTGCCATCATAACGGTCTACTGTCACTGTCTAATGTTTTCTTCCGGTAACCGGGAATGTCCAAACATCCTTACGCCAATGCATGCATAGAGCTGTGAAGTTTGCCGGTGTTCGCGCAAGCGTAGAACTGATCAGGCAGTGTACAGAACGGATTTTACAGGCGGTACGGAAGGGGTACTGACAAAGGAATAAGATTTATACACACATTTTAATTTCCGAGTTCCATCTACAAATACAAAGACAATCTGATAACGAGATTGTTTTCCGTTTTTTAATATCAAAACAAAAAAGGAATAATGGGTTGTTTTCCGTTTTTTTTGTTTTCCTATTTACTAATGGTAATTGGGAAACTGGCCGTTTTTCGTTTTTGTTTTTTTCCTTTCAAAACGAAAATCCGTTGGCCACCAAGTACACCGAGTGAGAATGTGTTGTATTTTTACCGTAAGATCTGATACTGAAGCCTTGCACGAAATGACAGAAGTTAAAGTTAGGGCCTGAAATGTGCCAGCAAAATGACCAAGAGACCTTTTCAGATTTTTGTCAGTAGGGTTCTTATTTTTTTTGTCATAGACACAATCTTACTGATGCCTCACAGCCATCAGTAAGAAAAATCATGCAATATGGTCCAGTGTCAAGTCAAGTAGAACTTTATTTGTTCCCAAAGGGGCAATTGATTTTGCAGCAGTGACCACACAAGATCAATACAAATACAACAATAAATAGCGAACATGTAAGAACAAAAAAATTAAACAAATTTAAACAAATGTAAACTTAATTCCAATTAAAAATTAAAAAAACAAGCCATGTTTATCATGCGTGGTTGTGGTCAAGCTGATATGACCTTATCCTATTTAAGTTTAGCAGTGAGATGGCTGAGGGTATGAATGAGTGTTTGTATCTGTTGGTTTTGACTAGTGGGTATTTGAAGGGTGAACCAGAAGGCAGGGTCTGAAACTCTAGGTGTAGGGGGTGGGTGCTGTCAAACAGAATGAGCTAATACTGTGCCGCTAATGCCCCCTAAACCCTTTACCCACTCTCTGTTTTCATTATTCATTTCCTACCGGTCCATTTACAGTTACACAGCTTGTAGACTCAGTTTAGACTTTGAATGTGGTATTTAAATGCACACCATATTTGTTGTGAAATAAATTGGAAGTACATGGTTCAAATACTGTCTGTTGTGTTGTGAGTAGATACATATAAAGAACAAAAATGGCAGTAGAAAGTAGAAAATGTGGCATTCTAGTAGGGATGTAACTAAATACAATTACATTTAAGGATATGCTCAGTTAATATGCATTAAACAGATCATTTTTACAGTAATATTCTTTCCAACCACAAATAGGCTAAATGCTTAAAACTGAGGTGTACTTAAGTTGTGTTTAAGTTTAATACTCAGATATTTAGCGACTCATCATTCAATTTAATTCAAATCATGTGTGTGTCAAATCATAACAGACATTATCTAGGGACACTTCACAGATAGAGTAGGCCTAGACCACACTCTATAATTTACAGAAACCCCCAAGTGGCCAGGAAAAACTGTTAACATGCAGAAAACCTTGAACAAAACATGGCTTATGTTGGCGGCCATCTTCCTCTAACCCTATTCCTAGTTTTATTGAAACTGAGGAACTGAAGTTAGGATCATCACAAACGTGCATGCTAAGGAAGTTTTTTTTGCATTTTTGTCAATAGCATTTTCATTTTTAATAAAGACATTTCAAACAACGTATTTTAATCTGGATCTCCTCCCCTTACATGCAAAATATCTTTTTTTTTAATTTTAGACTAGGCAATAGGGCGTTATGAGCTATTATGGCCTGTTTTTTTGTCAAAAGTTTTCTCATCATTTTCACCAACTTTATACAAAACCTGTAGTTTGTAAAGAAAATAAAGCAAATCATGGCTCAATGCAATTGTGACTTATTTTTCCCTTAACGTCCCATTTAATTTAATGTGCTACCTGGACAATTAACAGTTTCACAGCTTTTATTTAGACTCAGTTTAGACTTACTTCTACATGATGTTTATGTACAAGGAGTATAAAACACAGTACAAAGAAATTCAGAAAACGCAGAAAATGAACAACTTCTGGTATTGCCACACCCACTTCATGGTGCAAGCAGTTGTTTGTCACGGAGCATAACACACAAAACATGACTACGATCGGGAGCTGGCTGTGACAGTGTTAGTGCTATAATACGTTTCATTTACCTCGGAACTCAGAAGCCGGAGCTGGGAATGAAGTCACACTCAAGTTGAATGCGTTCCATTTACAAGTCAGATTTTCATTGTTTTCTTTAGCTCTAGCCAGTTTATAACAACGTATTACGCTGTTTTTGTGCATACAAACAGCATAACAACATGTCCACAGATAGAAGATGGACAGCGCTGTGTGTCCGACTGATTTAGTGGGACACAAATAAGCCAGAAGTGCTAATAACTGTATGTTACTACAGCTTTCACTGCTGTTGATGCACGGGGCAGCCATGTTGGATTTTTAGCTTGGGGTACTGCAACGCTGTCGGAGTTCGGGGCTCGGAAATCCGAGGTTTGCGTGATTGTTTAAAACAATGGCAGGCGTGACAGAGAGATGGTTCATCTGATCACCTGTCGGGTATTTTTTGAAAGTTCCTGCCCTTTTCCAAACAGTTTCCAATGACAACTTCTCAGATGGTTATGTGTTAACAAACCATCTGGCATCTCATGTATGGCCCATGGGGCCAGTGCTTAAAAATATAAGCATCTATCCCTGGAAAGGATTGGGATGTACGCAATGGCCACACTGTAACAAACCCCGTCACTATAATAAAAACAAGATAATAATGCTACTAGAAATGGATGTCATTTGTGAATAAAGGTCTACAGTAGTGATCACTAATGCTTTTCCCCCTAAATCATAATTTAAGCTTGATCGCCCAGTTTTCCATCCTGGCTGTCACCACACATCCCAGAGGCCTTCTAATTACAGGCAGCTCCTCCAGTGGACTGTACTGATGCCACAGTGGTATTTATACTCCAAAGCAATAGACTGTTTGTTGGCAACATCAAGAGTCACTTGCCGTCTTCCTGAGACAATAATAGAGTGGAGAGATAAGACAAAGCATTTGATATTCAAATTGAATTGGAACACAAGGGACAGGGAGCGCCAACAGGGAGACATCAACCGATAGAGGAAAAAGTGAGGGAGAGGCCAGCACAGAGGTGTCATGTTCATTAATATAAATATATAAATTGTCTGTAAAAGTAGAAAGTGATAATTTGTATAATTTTTGGGGTGTGCAGTGCACTTTTTGCCAACTTTCTTTCAGCCTTGTGAATTCTTTCCAGCGTCAGCTAGCTATTATTTGAACTATTTCCATTAAATACAAATAGAAAATGACGTATTGGTTTCTTCCTGACTTTGAACTGCATTTTGCCCATATATGCAGTATTTCTGTGTCAAGCAAAAATGGATGACAGTGCAAACATAAAGGAATGAAATGTAACTCCATAGTCTAAGTCAAGGGCTGTGTCCGGAATTAGTCACTATTGAGGGCACTATTACATGGTCAGCTATTTTTTCTAGAGTGTCTGAATTGCAATTTAAAATTGTGGAATATATTTTAGGGCACTTATTGTTGCCCAAAATGCACTGTAATATTTGGTGAATAGCGATGCTCACTACAATATTAAAACTAAAACAGCAAGATGGTGACAGTGTCACACGCTTCTTAAAATGTCTCTTATAATCTGGATTCCAAATGTGACGCTACCTCAGAATTGAAGACAAATTACATTATGCTGTACAAGTCTCGCTTTGCCGGACATTCCTCCACAGCGCTGCGGAGGAAGGTCTGGCTAGTCCACACAGCATCCTGGGAAGGGAGAGAAACGTGCTCTGGTTTATTGGCATTTCTTCAAACCAGTCACAATCGTCTTGGGCGGCGCTAAGCACCGAGCGGAGCCGCTGCAATATAGCCTCGGGAAGGAACTTGTTTTGGTGGAGCAGTTAACCGTAGTCCTCAAAAAAATTGTCTGAAGTTTAAAATTACAACACAAAGAAAGCAGAAGGTAATCCTGGAAGTGGAATGTCGTGGATATAGACTATGCTGGACTAACAGACTTATTGAAATATTGTGATTTTGAGTCAGAGGTGTGTTGCAGCTTTCTTGAACTTCTACAACTTAAACTTGTTCCAGCTACCACCAACATCACTTCTCAAAGACAAGATGAGCAGCCAAGGAAAAAAAGGAGATAAACAAAAGATAATAACCCCAAATACACCGATAAACAACACAAGTGAACTTCTCAGTGCTGAGAAGAACAACGCTTGTGCACAGGAGAACAAAGTGGAACTCATGCTTCTACCAGACATGCCTACCAACACCCCGGCCACCAATAAAGCTAACAACGGTGAGCCGGAGCCTTCGCTATACGACATGCAGCTGACTATCCTGAAAGTCAATGACAAAGCTAACGCATTGGCACATATAATCAATAACAATTAATCAGAAGAGATTAGAACATCTTTTGAGTTTGCTCACAGATAAATCACTGACATTAAGACTGAGAACTGTATGCTGAAAAACACATTCAAAAAACAACAGGCAGACATACTGTACAGTCTCTTCAGTAGCAAGTTGCAGAAATGGAACTATACGAACGAAGATGGTACCTTTGACTTTATGGCGTACCAGAACAAGACAATGACAACGTGACCCGCAGAGTTTTGGAGATCTGTAGGAATGTGGCGCCAGGCCTGAGAACCAGAGCTGCATTAAAGGGGGAACCACTTTCAAGGAACCAGAGCAAGAGTCAGAGGCAAAGGTAGAGGCAGAGCCATGGCCAGCAAACAAGAGGAAGAAAGACCCAGAGCTGGATTCTCTGAAGAAGGAAGCAGAGAGTGCAGTGGGGAGAGAGAGAGACGAGAAGCAGAGGGGGATGAGAGGCTGTTGAAAAATGTAAATATTATTTTGTTTTGTTTTCTTCCATATGTTAAATGTGTTAAATCAATGTATTGTCATTGTAATTACAGGACGTACTTTACAAATGCTCCTTTTGTGGTGTTTATGTGTGCTGACATCTACATCTACATATATATACACAGCTTTGTTTAAAGAGCTCTAGTGTTTATACATTCAGGATTCATCAGTCAAGCTTACTTTACTACATCAGCAGATTATTACAATGTCAACATTAAATTTGCACAATAATAACCGGAACAATAATTGGCACTTCTGTCACACGTATAGAGCTGTATCCAGAAATGGAAGAAAGAAAACATGTACTACTCATTAGATTAGTTCCACCTGAATGTATAAACCCTGGAGTCTTTCTAACAGCCTAAGGGTTTCAGTAGACTGTTAGTAGTCATGGTCCCCTAAGTGACTGTCGCTTGTCAGGCCATCATTGTAAATAAGAACCTGTTCTTAATGACTTGCCTGAAAAAATAAGACAGCAACTAGGGGTGCAAGATATATCGACTCAATATCGATATCGAAAGTGTTGCAATAAGTATGCAGTATTTTGTGGAGCGCTGCGTCCCGTCCATTGGTTATGTGCAGGGTTTCCTCTAGAATTTTTTTTCCACCGGTGGCGGGGGGGGTGTTGGACATCAGAGTATGGGCTTATCTGCTAATGTAAGCTACTGACCGTTACCTTGAAACCATCCAGAAAATAGACGGTACCGTAGGGTGATTTAACGTCACCGCTCATTTTACACACAGTTTAACAACAAAACGCTGAGTGAACATTACTAGCTACATTTTTCATGTTGGTTTTGAGCGGTATGCACCCCACTAACCTGGAAAATGGTTTTAAATCAGTAACGTTACTACAGCGTGTCGGAGGAATACACACAGTCTCCTGCAGCGGGGAGTCAGAGGCAGAGGGGCCGTCACAGCATCGTGGCTAACGTTAGCTTCTTGTCTCATCTGGGGTCTGATAAACAGTAAATTCATCAACTTCAGTGTCCACAATGCTATTTTCCAATAAACTGTAGCTGTCATATTTTACAGGCGTGAGTGCGGATTTCATGTCATGGCTTTCGTCGCTGTTTATCACTTATTGAGTGAAGTAGTACTCGCCCTGTTGTTTATTTGGTTTCCATAACTTCACGAGTGATGACGTCCTGTCACTGTTCCAGTTGCTCTGCTCACCCTAGGGGGAGAAAGAGCGGATGACAGTTTGCTTGAGTTCAGTAGAGCAGATGGCGCTACGACTTTATGACTTTTCATAAACAGCTGAAGGAGCAGTGGTGCGCGGTGTACATAGCGGAAACCGTTTGTGTGTCTGCCCTATTTCTGATACCGTGGCGCTGGAAATTTTACCGTGGCGGAGCGCCACTATGCTATCAACATAGAGGAAACACTGTATGTGGCTTAGTTGCGTTCGATTTAGAGCCCGCTTGAAACACTATAATGATCATGTTTCATTGGCCAGTTACCGTGCCACTTGCACACGTTAGTGCACGTCAGCACACGGGTCCACTACGTGACAAACCCTGTGAAGCGTACCACGTGTGTGCATATTTCAACAGAGTGACAGTGTAAGTGAAGAAATAGATAGTGACAACAAAACGGAACGAATCAGAGAAGGGAAAGAAAAGTTGTGTCCTGTTCTCTTTATATATTTTATACTGTCCAACCAGTAAAACATGTCCTGTTCTGTAGACATGGTCCTTATTTATTTATTTATTTATTCATGTTGTACCAGTCCAATATGACAGTTGTCAGTTGAAATAACCCTTGTGTTGTAAGAAAACTTGTTTAATTTGTATTGAATCTATTTTGATGCGTTTTCCCGTACCTTTTGTAATTTTACATATGTTTAAGACTATCGAAATTAATATCGATATCGCAATATTCATAATCGATATCGCAATATCACATTTTGTCAATATCGTGCAACCCTCACAGCAACAGGGGCAATGGGAGCAGAGACAGCAGCTGCCAAGCGACTTCTCAGGCACCCATCCTGCACCTCGACCATTTCAAACTCCGGTGTGTCATTTGTGACAGCTCCTTGGCCTTAAGACCTATTAAGTCCCATTGGTTGCTGGGATCTGGGGATTGGCTAATAAGGACTGATGATTGACACCTGGAGGAACTGATTACTCACATGTCCATAAATAGGAGTGCCTAGGCAGTCACTCTTCCTCTCTCCCTCCTCAAGGTTGCTTGGTTTGATTGCACTTTTGGTTGAGTACTTTTGCGTTCTAACATTGATACACCTACACACATCCATACACTACACACATTACTGATAAACTGATAGCACCTTTACCTTTGTTGAGAAACAAAACATGTGTTCTCTCCACCTTTTGTCATACCTTTTGAGCCAGGTCATGACATGGGGGCTCGTCAACTCAGCCTTTGATAGCAATTCTTTGCCTTGTTATTTTAGGGTGTATTAGGGGAGTATCACATCATAAGTTTAGTTTGAAGATCTTAAAGGAGGGCTTTTCTTTTGCTCAATGTTTTGAGGTAAACAAGTAGTGCCTAAATGTTTGGTATGGCCTTGTTTTAGCTGGCGTTCTCTTCTGTGAGGTTTAGCAGCAGGTTCTATTAGAGAGTCTGTTGCAGGGGGCTTCTTTAGTGTGACGGGGAAAGTGGTTGGAACTATATGCTCGGGATCACATCCGTAGTGTTCTGAGGGTAACTGCATAGCAGGGGCTTTTTCAGACCCACTGGTTTATAGTGAATAAATACCCGCCACCTGTACCTGTCCGAAGACTAAGGATGAGTTTAGTTAGCTAGTTTATTGTACTAGTTGCAATGATGTTCAATGATGTTGCATGCTTTTGAGTGGCAGTGTTTGAAGCGAGCTCTCACCAGATCTCTCACTGGCTCCCTGTAAGGCGTCATCACAGAGATTGGTCTCGAGATGCAGGGGTACCCACCATCTCCTAGGATGCAGTAACCCTCAGGAGGGTAGGCTCTCTCTGTGAAGATGGGACTGTTAAGTCAAAAAATCATGAACTGACTCTGGCCAGCCTACATAGATGTCAATGACAACAGTTGGCATCCTCTGCGGGGGGTTGATCCTGACCTAGCATCCATCTATTGCCCCCACACTATTGCCTACCTCAGCAGGTAGCAGGTGGATGATTTTACCCTCAGGGCTCTTGATCTTTCGTGCCACTCGATGAATAATGTCATTGACAGTTGAACAGGGGATGTCAAAAGCTCGGCTGACCACTCTGCAGGATGTTGCACTAGCCAACCAGAAAACAAATACAAGGACCTCTATTTCAAGACCCCAGCCATGGCCGTATTTGTCATAAAGTTGAGTGAAGAGGTGGTTGAGTCTCTCTCTTGACAGTTGGTAGTCAGTTCATAGGTCACAGCTTTCATCAAAAAACTTTCGTCTCAGGGCGGGCACATGGGGATTAACTTGACAGTAGTAAGTTTCAACCTGCAAAAAAGATTTTGAAAATGATATACATAAGGCTTTAAAGAAAAACAAATTAAACATATAACCGATTTAGCCAGTAGTCATCAATAGGGGGTGGGAAGGGAGTCAACCAGCCAGGGGGGCCTTGAGATGAGATGATAGTAAATTACTGAAAACATTGATTATTCATCTCTACATCAGAGGGGGCACCGAGGCAAGCATGGAGGAATTGAACGCCGACTGCCACTTCTCTGCTGGGCATCCTGCTGGCCAATGTGCAGGCGTCAGAAAGTGAGCTAGGTGGCCTACGAGCCTGCGTCGGTTTCCAGCAGAATGTCAGGAGCTGTGGTGTCCTTTCGCCAAGACTTGGCTGGATCCTGGAGGGCCACCTTCATTCAACTGGGTGACTCTTTCTTTGTGCCTATCTGACGGGCACAT
This sequence comes from Sander lucioperca, assembly GCF_008315115.2. NCBI lineage: Eukaryota > Metazoa > Chordata > Actinopteri > Perciformes > Percidae > Sander > Sander lucioperca. Next base: position 23,684,229 of record NC_050174.1, read on the forward strand.
TCTGCTTTATGATGAAACATGCACAAGTTGAAGGAGCTGAAGGGATAACATTTCACTCAAATGTATGTTAAACATTATTAAGTATAGCTATTATAGTTACGGTTTTTCAAGTAAATTCACAAAACAAAAATACATAAATACAAAATGCAAAATAAACAACTTATTACACAGCAAAGCCATATCATGATATGGAATTAGTGATGCAGCTGTTTTCAGTGAAAAAGGCTCAAAACCTCCACTGTACGCCACCTGCTCAGCAGCAAATAGCAGACAGACACTAGCTGGTAAACACAGTGGAGCATTCAGCAGCTAAAGAATAGGTTTGAGTACCGAGACCCGGTGCTAATATGGCACCGGTGCATTAACGACTGGTATCTACCAGACAGTATAGCAACGCGGATTTCGGTGCCTCATTTCGGTGCCACTTAAGGGCCTACGCTGCCCTCGATGGCTCTGAAACGGACGTTAGAGGCAACAGAAACATTGCTGCATATGACGCTAGTTAACATTACACTTGGTGGCAGGTAACGTTAGCTTACTTTAGTATGCTGACAGCTAAACGGTGTAAAGTGTGACTGTATTTTACTGTAGAGGATTCCAACAGCGAGACCTCCAACAGTCTGCAGCTGATGTTGTTGGAGAAACATCACAGACAGTGCGTCTACTTTAAACTCACCTCGCCAGCCTCGTGGTGCATTCAAAGTCATTGTAAAATACTCTTTTCCCATCTAGTGGTTGCTTTTGTAGTTTAATGTTGCTTATATCTGCTGGATGCAAATAAGCAATTGCTTGCTAACAAGATCACCATATAAAATTAAAATGTGATTGTATGTTGTGTTCGCAACTTGTTTACGCTGCCCCTGAGTGGCCCACAACAATCAGTTTAAAGAAAATACTAAAAATCGCGAAAAGGAACAAAAATAAATCTAAAGTAATACGTTTGTTTTGTAATCTACTTCAGTCCCTGAGTTTATGATGCAAAGGTAGCTCACTGATTTTCTTACTTGCATTATTGCACACTGTAACGCTCCGCGGTGTCAATTTGTAAGAATATCTTCCTGCTCAGGGTTCATCCTGGGTACTCTTAAATGTGCATTGAAATAAGATGGCTCCCCCATTTCTGTACTTTATCCTCTTTTCTTCCCACTATTGTTCCCCATCTCTCTAGTCTTATCATTATTCTCCCACCACCCTTCCCTTAAGCTTCAAATGTAAGCCGGCTATTCTCATGACTATTTTATCCAAAGTTAATCAGAGGCACACATACACTGCCACAGAGAGATGGAGAGACGAGAAGGGACAGGGATATAAAAAAGTGCAGGAAAAATGGATTACAGAAAGAAAAGGCGTGATTGAGAGGGAGACAAGCAAGAAAGATGTCAAGCAAAAAATACAAGATTTACAAACAAGGGGAGTCAGAGACATAGAGTTTAAGCGACAAACGAGAGGGGATGGTTCTTTCCTATGGTACATAATAACACCCTTTTCCCACATATCTCATGGCCTTCATCAGTAAATGCTATGCTGTTATGTTCTCATGACTCTGCATTGAATGTATGGTTTTCCTAGGGAAATTAGCTATTTAGACCGAAAGGGTAACTACCGTTTTTTTCAACCTGGACCCTATGTTCCTATGTTTTTATGTCTAAGTGACTGATGGGAACAACAATCATTGACATTGGTCCAATATTAAGAAAGATGGCTGCAGTCTGCAGCGGTGAAACAAGCTACAATGTAAGTTAATAGGGCAATTGTCCAGCTTGTATTTTCCAACCATCAGAACTGTAGTTTTGTTAGAAATAAACACAGTTTACCGATTTTACATGTGAAAATATGCTGGCTCTAAACACACTAAAAGTATTGCTTTTTTAAATCTAACTTTCTGGTTACACAAAAAGGTCTTGAAAGAGGTTTTAGGCCTGTCTCTCTAAGGATCCTTTTCAAAATGTCAGACACTTAGAATAATAATCTGAGCCTTTCAGTGGCAAAAAAAAAGCATATAGTGGACCAAATTGACGATGCACAAGCCCGGTCTGTGTCTGCCGGTTACAGTGTTCATGCTTAATACTCGACCAATTTCAAAGATTGTTTACACACAAAGACATAGGAAAATAGGGTCCAGGTTGATAAAACCCCAAATTAACATGTTGACAATTTTAAACAAGTTGAGATTTTAACATGGAGTCTATTGTGATTGACTCGCCTCAAGTGACCACTTGATGAATTGTGGTTCAGCCCCAGAGCTGCCGCTTCGAAAACACATGACAAACATAATTTTTAGCATCTTACTGATATATAACTAATTACCTAAAAAAAAAATACCTGACACAAGCTAGCATTAGCTTAATTTAGTATCAGGACAGTCACCTAACTTTATGTTTAGGTTATCTTAAAAGAAGGATTAACGTTACCTCTTGTGATTAGGGCTGCAGCTATCGATTATTTTAGTAATCGAGTATTCTACCGATTATTCCATCAATTAATCAAGTAATCGGATAAGAAATACTTTTGTTTTATTGAAGAGCAACAATATACAATAGTTTGGTTTAATTTTTGGAAAAAAGCAAAAATGTTATTGCCTACATTGCTTACAATATCATCTCTCAAAAAACTAAACATAATAAGTGTATTTAAGTGCCATATTACATTGTTTTTTTAAAGAAAACATTTTCTGAAATGCAATAACAAACAAACAAAGGCATACATTAAACATACATAAACATTACCTTAAGTTGTGCAACTTAACTTTCAGAATTACAAGTTTCAACCTGAGACTGATCTGTATATAGGCCTAAATATTAAATATACTCAACCTATTTTTATTTATATATTTGATTACAATGCTACACAGCTCTGTAGATCATTGATCAGCTGTTTCTCCGTGAAGACAGAGTGAGAGAAAATGGTGCGCAACAATCAGCTGTTTTTACGGCTCTTTAGATCAAATTGTGGTCACCACTATGTATTTTCTTGTCTCTGTTTTTGGTAGTAGTTGTGTTTGGTGTAGTTTCATCGTCCATACGACTCTGTGATTTACTTTTGTCGGGTCCGCTTCGTGGAATCGATGATTAAAGGGGAACTATGCAGTTTTTTTTAGCTTAATTTACCTTAACTGAACAGCTTCGAAGTCATTGGAATGGTTATATGACTTTTCTTTTAGTTTAATGGTGGTGAACTCGCTCCCCCCTAGCGCCTGTGAGCGGAAAAACCACCCTTGCAACTTATGGCCGGCGAGCCACCGGCCTCAGCGTCAGGAAGTATCGCGTGATATCAGGTCTCGCGATGTGGTACTGCACACATATTCACACTATCGTCATGGCTGAGCCGGCAAAAAAGAAACAGAAAGCTAGGAAAGCATTGTTGGAGGAACAGAGAAAGAGGAAACGGCAGACTGACCGAGCGAGGAGTCAGACACAAGTAAACATTGGAGCTGCCAAATATCTATTCCGAAGCTGTAGCGGGAGCTCTATAGATAAACCTGTGAGCAAAAAGCGAGAAACAGCGAAGAAATGGCCAAAACTACATAGCACCCCTTTAAGTTAGACTCAATGTTTACTGTTGAGATGCAGAAGCATTGACGTGGTGCTATTATTGTGGTAAGCTAGTTCGATGTTGCAGTAGACACACTGTACAGAGTTTTCATTTTAATTACAGTTGAACTGATTCCAAACTTTGGACACTTTCTGTCGTTTTCTCCAGCCTGTCTCTTCTCTTAGCCCCTTACGCTCTTTCTTCATTTTGGAATCAGTCTTCATGGCATGTGTCGCCAGCAGCGTCAGCCCGGTGTGCGACAGTAATAATCCTCTGTGCGGAAACACCGTGAGCGATACAACGTTGGTAACATTAATTAAACGAAGTTTCGAGGCAAATCATTTTGCATCGAGGATTTTTAGTAATCATATTATTTGAATTACTCAAGGAATCGTTTCAGCCCAACTTGTGATCATCATATGTTTGTAGCGTCGCTGTCCTGTCAGAATCATGGATCTATAATAATAATGAATGATCTCCTGTGATAAGGTTTCCCACCTTTTTATAAAGCTGCTGATGGCCCTCATCCTGTAGAGGTTATGCGGACAGGGATGTCCACCTTCTTGGTTAAGAGTAGCCATACAGGGGGTGGAGTCTGGGGATCTGCAGGCTGGGCTATTTTTTCGTCCCCCAGCGGGCCAGTGGATGTAGTCCTATTTTGGATCTCAAGGGGCTCAAGCAAGTACCTTGACCCCCTGGGATGCAAGATGTTGACGGCAGTCCATCACGTGTTTGGTGTGCTGCCATTTACCTCAGAAACCCGCACTCCCAGATACCTCTCTGACAGGGTCACTGGTTTCCTGAGGTTTTACTTCAAGGGCCGGATGTTGAGTCTCAGGTCTGCCTTAGGCATTTCACTGGCTCCCTGGACCTCAACGCTGTATGGAGACAGTTATTGTACTCATTGGCAGTGAGGGCTCAGGATCCTTAGTCATCTCAATGGTTGGCTGATTGAGGGCTTCGGAGACTTTGCCAGTTCCAGCCGCATTCTCAGGTTGACTGGTGGCTCTGCCTTCACCTCATGGGATTGACGACATCCAGATAGTTCCCCTCACCCTCCTCTACTTGAGACCTGTGCACTGGACTATAGTTGGTCTCGTAGAGGCATGGAGCCTTCTGCTGGTGGCTGACTTTGAAGCATAGCAAAGAATTGCGCTGCAACCAGTGGTTTACGTACAGCTGGTCTCCACAGATGTGCCCCAGGAAGGTTGGGGTGCTGTCCACAAAGGCTGCGTGGCCTCCTGTCGTTTCTGCTGACCCAGCTGGAGGCGGGAAAGTCGCTTGCAGCCCTGCAAGGAATTTTGGCAGTGGTCTAGGCAGTGTGTGTTTGTGTTTCCACACTGCATGAGCATGACTACTCCCTAATTTCCTGGTTTCCCAGAGGCTTCGTCCAGTCCTTTAGTCTCCCTTTGGGTTTGACCATGGTCCTTGGAGCACTCCTGCATCCTTCCTGATCTGAAGTGGCTCTCCCTTCACACTGGGTTACTCTGGCATACCTTTGTCTGAAGAGTAGTCAAGCTCCATGACCTGCCTGTTCAAAAGCAGTTAAGGCTGCAGGTTCTTGCAGGATGGGGCCGGTTTATCCTTTATCCCGATCCAGCATTCCTGATAGATGTTTCATCAGGGTTCCACTCACTCCTCTCCTGAAGAGGCTTGGATGGAGGAGTGGCCTCGGTCCACGGTTTACCCTGTCAGGGCCCTGGCGGAATACATGAAGCGCACATAGGCCCTCAGGAAGATTGTCCAGCGGTCATTCTTCTTCCGGTTGTCTGGTCGTACCTTTGTCAAAGCCATGGCTGTCCCACTAGGTTGTGGACGCTATTTAACAGGCATATACATTTTCGGGTGTGCCTGTCCCATCCTGGGTACTTGGGCACTCAACCCTTGTTGTTGCTACCTCGTGGGATTATGGTGGCAAGCCTGCCACGCTGCTATATGTACAGAAGCCACATGGTCATCTCTGTCCACCTTCATTTGCTGAATGTGGCAGCCAGCCCCTCCTTTGTAAGTGTGTGCTGGGGGTGTCACATTGATGGATTATGTGTTCATCTCACTGGTTTGTTGTCTCCCTGGTCAGCAGAGCGCTTTGCAGGTTGACCGGAGTGGCCTTTTTGTTTAGATGTCAGCTTTATACAAAGAAAAATTGCGGACCTCTATATGTTCCTTGGGTCGGTCTTGCATCTTGCACCCTACTCCCAGCAGCCCCTCTGCCTCTCAGGCTTGGCCTTTGCGACTTGCAGGGCCTTGACCTGGTTGATGGTTCATAGTGTTCTTTTAGAATAGTTCATTATAACTTGTTTTTACACAATCTGGGCTTTGGCAGCACTGTCTCCTCACGGGGTGTCTTAAAGAGTTCCACGCCAGCACAGGTGCTTTATAAGAAATAGCATAGGGTGTGGTTGGGCAAGCCGGTGTGTCTTATAGAAGTATCCACGTACCTGACCTCAGGGGGATCATCCCCGTACACATGGAATATGTTACGGTCTCTTCACTCAGAGAACCAAGATTACAACGTAACCGAGCTATATCTGGAGGATTTAGATCAGCAGCGTTATTAAAGAGGAAAATGGTATTGAACATTACTAGACAGCATAACATAAGCCACAATTCTTCTCAGTCTGTGTTGATGATGGTTTTGCATAATTGAGGATCTCATCAAGCTTGGTTACTTGTATTTTGCACAGGGCAGTGAAACCTTTCACTGTAAAATCCCCTTGGCATTTTCACCTTGGCCAAATGATTAACGCTTTTCTTGCATCACGTCAAGGGAGATAAAACCCCTTCCTTGGGAAATGGCAAGCAATTAAAAGTATATTAGCCATTCAAGACCAAAAATAATTACTGCTCCTGCACCATTGTGTTTTAGAAAATAACTGCAGGCTGCAATCATAAGCTGCATGTACACACTCGTATAAACAATCACACTCTGCAGTGTCGCACGCACGCACGCACGCACGCACGCACGCACGCACGCACGCACACACACACACACACACACACACACACACACACACACACACACACACACACACACACACACACACACACACACACACACAACCAGCTGGAAGACAGAGAACCTGCATAAAACCAACATTAAGCTAGCTGTCTGCTAGACTGTTGACAACTCGAACACATGGCCTCTTTGAGAGGTTTCCCTTTGATTTCCCTCTCTGTCCACTCCAGCCTATGGCCTCTTTCCCTGTACATTCTGCCCTTCAGATTCTCATTTGGCTCCAGAGTAGGATGTTTTCTGCATATTAATCAAGTAAGGTCAAAGCTGGCCCTTTCTGTAATTACACAAGGTGCTTGTGCATGAGACAAAATACAGGGACAACATAGGAGATGTTAATGTTTAAGCTGCTGTTTTGAATGTAATTTACTGTAACAAAACACATGAATGGATGATCAGTCACAAATGCCTGTATAGGTTTAGATATCATGGGTTGGATTATTGGGAAATTATACTGTGGGCTCATACCCATCTGGAGAATAGTAAAATAATCCAACTTGGCTAAATGGAGGACTGGTGGACAGGGTGTCAGGACAGGGAGTTGACCTTTGTTCATTCCTATATTTAGTTCTTCTGGGTTTCGAAAACACTGTTTTTGACTCGTACAGTGATGCTAAATGTGTCATCTTTTGCATGTTAAATAAAAGCACAAAGTAACCAGTTTAATACTACAGTATCACGGGTGTCACGATTCTCTAAATCCACGTTTGGATTTGACATTCGATTTTAAGGTTACGATTCGATTCAATTTCAGATTTAAACCTGATTTTTTTTTTTTTTTTCCAGCATTGACTGCTATGCCATTGTTTGGTTGTTTGGTTGGTTTTATGCCCTTCTTCTCATACCTCGTGTTATGGATATAATACATTATTAAGTGTAATGTTTTCTATTTTGAAATAAATGCTCTACTGATCAATACATTGTTAGTGACGTTGAATATATAGTAGTAGTATAGTAGTACCGGTGTTCATCCGTGATCCGTACCTGGACTTAAAGAGTTGATAGCCTCTGTTACGTTTTTCCATTCAGTAGTTTTTGTTCTGTTCGTGATTCCAGAACTGAGACCACCAAATATAACGCATTTTCTTTTTTCGACTTCTCAGATAAGTGTCTTAATTTCACATTTAGTGAAATTCCGCTTCGTCCCTGTTGTTGTTGTACTAGTTACCATCTCTAATAACTTGTGGTGCGAACTCAATCAATACATGGAAATCAGGCTCATGCACGTGCATACAATTTCGTTAGCATACAAATGTGTTAGCTTGGCTAAATAAACCCTAATGAAAATGCGTATGCATATTTCTGCCTTTGTGCGTACAGTTAATTTTAGTCATGAACATATAGTATAGTTTTGTACAGACTACAGAGTTTTATGCATCTGGCCCCTTGTGTCCAGTTGTTGAAGATTTTAAATAAAAAAAGGAGAAAAAACAACAAAAAACATGTACAGACATTACGTTACAGACATTACATTACAAATAAACATTACAGACATTACATTACATACATTAGATTACAGACATTACATTACAGATAGACATTACAGACATTGCAGTTAGACATTACAGACATTGCAGTTAGACATTACAGACATTGCAGTTAGACATTACAGACATTACAGTTAGACATTACAGACATTACAGTTAGACAGTACAGACATTGCAGTTAGACATTACATACATTGCAGTTAGACATTACAGACATTACAGTTAGACATTACAGACATTACAGTTAGACATTACAGACATTACAGTTAGACATTACAGACATTACAGTTAGACATTACAGCCATTACAGTTAGACATTACAGACATTACAGTTAGACATTACAGACATTACAGTTAGACATTACAGACATTACAGTTAGACATTACAGGCATTACAGTTAGACATTACAGACATTACAGTTAGACATTACAGACATTACAGTTAGACATTACAGACATTACAGTTAGACATTACAGACATTACAGTTAGACATTACAGGCATTACAGTTAGACATTACAGACATTACAGTTAGACATTACAGACATTGCAGTTAGACATTACAGGCATTACAGTTAGACATTACAGTTAGACATTACAGCCATTACAGTTAGACATTACAGCCATTACAGTTAGACATTACAGCCATTGCAGTTAGACATTACAGACATTGCAGTTAGACATTACAGGCATTGCAGTTAGACATTACAGGCATTACAGTTAGACATTACAGACATTACAGTTAGACATTACAGACATTGCAGTTAGACATTACAGACATTACAGTTAGACATTACAGACATTGCAGTTAGACATTACAGTTAGACATTACAGGCATTACAGTTAGACATTACAGTTAGACATTACAGACATTACAGTTAGACATTACAGCCATTGCAGTTAGACATTACAGACATTGCAGTTAGACATTACAGACATTACAGTTAGACATTACAGTTAGACATTACAGACATTACAGTTAGACATTACAGGCATTACAGTTAGACATTACAGACATTGCAGTTAGACATTACAGACATTGCAGTTAGACATTACAGACATTGCAGTTAGACATTACAGGCATTACAGTTAGACATTACAGACATTACAGTTAGACATTACAGACATTACAGTTAGACATTACAGGCATTACAGTTAGACATTACAGACATTACAGTTAGACATTACAGACATTACAGTTAGACATTACAGTTAGACATTACAGACATTACAGTTAGACATTACAGCCATTACAGTTAGACATTACAGACATTACAGTTAGACATTACAGGCATTACAGTTAGACATTACAGACATTGCAGTTAGACATTACAGACATTGCAGTTAGACATTACAGACATTGCAGTTAGACATTACAGTTAGACATTACAGGCATTACAGTTAGACATTACAGACATTACAGTTAGACATTACAGCATTACAGTTAGACATTACAGCCATTACAGTTAGACATTACAGACATTACAGTTAGACATTACAGACATTGCAGTTAGACATTACAGGCATTACAGTTAGACATTACAGACATTGCAGTTAGACATTACAGACATTACAGTTAGACATTACAGCCATTGCAGTTAGACATTACAGGCATTACAGTTAGACATTACAGCCATTACAGTTAGACATTACAGCCATTACAGTTAGACATTACAGACATTACAGTTAGACATTACAGACATTGCAGTTAGACATTACAGCCATTGCAGTTAGACATTACAGGCATTGCAGTTAGACATTACAGACATTGCAGTTAGACATTACAGACATTGCAGTTAGACATTACAGGCATTACAGTTAGACATTACAGCCATTACAGTTAGACATAACAGCCATTACAGTTAGACATTACAGACATTACAGTTAGACATTACAGGCATTACAGTTAGACATTACAGGCATTACAGTTAGACATTACAGACATTGCAGTTAGACATTACAGACATTACAGTTAGACATTACAGGCATTACAGTTAGACATTACAGACATTACAGTTAGACATTACAGGCATTACAGTTAGACATTACAGCCATTACAGTTAGACATTACAGACATTGCAGTTAGACATTACAGACATTACAGTTAGACATTACAGACATTGCAGTTAGACATTACAGGCATTACAGTTAGACATTACAGACATTACAGTTAGACATTACAGCCATTACAGTTAGACATTACAGCATTACAGTTAGACATTACAGACATTGCAGTTAGACATTACAGACATTGCAGTTAGACATTACAGACATTGCAGTTAGACATTACAGTTAGACATTACAGACATTACAGTTAGACATTACAGACATTACAGTTAGACATTACAGCCATTACAGTTAGACATTACAGACATTACAGTTAGACATTACAGACATTACAGTTAGACATTACAGCCATTACAGTTAGACATTACAGGCATTACAGTTAGACATTACAGACATTACAGTTAGACATTACAGACATTGCAGTTAGACATTACAGGCATTACAGTTAGACATTACAGACATTACAGTTAGACATTACAGGCATTACAGTTAGACATTACAGACATTGCAGTTAGACATTACAGACATTGCAGTTAGACATTACAGACATTACAGTTAGACATTACAGGCATTACAGTTAGACATTACAGCCATTACAGTTAGACATTACATGCATTACAGTTAGACATTACAGACATTACAGTTAGACATTACAGCATTACAGTTAGACATTACAGACATTGCAGTTAGACATTACAACATTACAGACATTACAGTTAGACATTACAGCCATTACAGTTAGACATTACAGGCATTACAGTTAGACATTACAGACATTGCAGTTAGACATTACAGACATTACAGTCAGACATTACAGTTAGACATTACAGGCATTACAGTTAGACATTACAGACATTACAGTTAGACATTACAGTTAGACATTACAGCCATTACAGTTAGACATTACAGCATTACAGTTAGACATTACAGACATTACAGTTAGACATTACAGACATTGCAGTTAGACATTACAGGCATTACAGTTAGACATTACAGGCTTTACAGTTAGACATTACAGTTAGACATTACAGCCATTACAGTTAGACATTACAGGCATTACAGTTAGACATTACAGACATTGCAGTTAGACATTACAGACATTACAGTTAGACATTACAGCCATTACAGTTAGACATTACAGACATTACAGTTAGACAATACAGTTAGACATTACAGGCATTACAGTTAGACATTACAGGCATTACAGTTAGACATTACATACATTGCAGTTAGACATTACAGACATTGCAGTTAGACATTACAGACATTGCAGTTAGACATTACAGCCATTACAGTTAGACATTACATACATTACAGTTAGACAATACAGTTAGACATTACAGGCATTACAGTTAGACATTACAGGCATTACAGTTAGACATTACATACATTGCAGTTAGACATTACAGACATTACAGTTAGACATTACAGTTAGACATTACAGGCATTACAGTTAGACATTACAGACATTACAGTTAGACATTACAGACATTACAGTTAGACATTACAGACATTACAGTTAGACATTACAGACATTACAGTTAGACATTACAGGCATTACAGTTAGACATTACAGGCATTACAGTTAGACATTACAGGCATTACAGTTAGACATTACAGACATTACAGTTAGACATTACAGACATTACAGTTAGACATTACAGCCATTACAGTTAGACATTACAGCCATTACAGTTAGACATTACAGACATTACAGTTAGACATTACAGACATTACAGTTAGACATTACAGACATTACAGTTAGACATTACAGCATTACAGTTAGACATTACAGACATTACAGTTAGACATTACAGACATTACAGTTAGACATTACAGCATTACAGTTAGACATTACAGACATTACAGTTAGACATTACAGACATTGCAGTTAGACATTACAGCCATTACAGTTAGACATTACAGCATTACAGTTAGACATTACAGACATTACAGTTAGACATTACAGCATTACAGTTAGACATTACAGGCATTACAGTTAGACATTACAGCATTACAGTTAGACATTACAGACATTGCAGTTAGACATTACAGACATTACAGTTAGACATTACAGTTAGACATTACAGCATTACAGTTAGACATTACAGCATTACAGTTAGACATTACAGCCATTACAGTTAGACATTACAGACATTACAGTTAGACATTACAGACATTGCAGTTAGACATTACAGACATTGCAGTTAGACATTACAGCATTACAGTTAGACATTACAGTTAGACATTACAGACATTACAGTTAGACATTACAGCATTACAGTTAGACATTACAGTTAGACATTACAGACATTACAGTTAGACATTACAGCATTACAGTTAGACATTACAGACATTACAGTTAGACATTACAGACATTGCAGTTAGACATTACAGCATTACAGTTAGACATTACAGCATTACAGTTAGACATTACAGCATTACAGTTAGACATTACAGACATTACAGTTAGACATTACAGCATTACAGTTAGACATTACAGCATTACAGTTAGACATTACAGACATTGCAGTTAGACATTACAGCATTACAGTTAGACATTACAGCCATTACAGTTAGACATTACAGACATTACAGTTAGACATTACAGTTAGACATTACAGGCATTACAGTTAGACATTACAGACATTACAGTTAGACATTACAGACATTACAGTTAGACATTACAGCATTACAGTTAGACATTACAGACATTGCAGTTAGACATTACAGACATTACAGTTAGACATTACAGCATTACAGTTAGACATTACAGACATTACAGTTAGACATTACAGCATTACAGATAGACATTACAGCCATTACAGTTAGACATTACAGGCATTACAGTTAGACATTACAGACATTGCAGTTAGACATTACAGGCATTACAGTTAGACATTACAGACATTGCAGTTAGACATTACAGACATTACAGTTAGACATTACAGCCATTACAGTTAGACATTACAGACATTACAGTTAGACATTACAGACATTACAGTTAGACATTACAGCATTGCAGTTAGACATTACAGCATTACAGTTAGACATTACAGCATTACAGTTAGACATTACAGCATTACAGTTAGACATTACAGACATTACAGTTAGACATTACAGCATTACAGTTAGACATTACAGACATTGCAGTTAGACATTACAGACATTACAGTTAGACATTACAGTTAGACATTACAGCCATTACAGTTAGACATTACAGGCATTACAGTTAGACATTACAGACATTACAGTTAGACATTACAGACATTACAGTTAGACATTACAGACATTACAGTTAGACATTACAGACATTACAGTTAGACATTACAGCCATTACAGTTAGACATTACAGACATTACAGTTAGACATTACAGGCATTACAGTTAGACATTACAGACATTGCAGTTAGACATTACAGGCATTACAGTTAGACATTACAGTTAGACATTACAGACATTACAGTTAGACATTACAGACATTACAGTTAGACATTACAGCCATTACAGTTAGACATTACAGACATTACAGTTAGACATTACAGACATTACAGTTAGACATTACAGACATTACAGTTAGACATTACAGACATTACAGTTAGACATTACAGCATTACAGTTAGACATTACAGACATTACAGTTAGACATTACAGACATTACAGTTAGACATTACAGCATTGCAGTTAGACATTACAGACATTGCAGTTAGACATTACAGCATTACAGTTAGACATTACAGTTAGACATTACAGACATTACAGTTAGACATTACAGCATTACAGTTAGACATTACAGACATTACAGTTAGACATTACAGACATTACAGTTAGACATTACAGACATTGCAGTTAGACATTACAGGCATTACAGTTAGACATTACAGACATTACAGTTAGACATTACAGACATTACAGTTAGACATTACAGTTAGACATTACAGACATTACAGTTAGACATTACAGCATTACAGTTAGACATTACAACATTACAGTTAGACATTACAGCCATTACAGTTAGACATTACAGACATTGCAGTTAGACATTACAGACATTGCAGTTAGACATTACAGCCATTACAGTTAGACATTACAGACATTACAGTTAGACATTACAGACATTACAGTTAGACATTACAGACATTGCAGTTAGACATTACAGACATTACAGTTAGACATTACAGACATTACAGTTAGACATTACAGCATTACAGTTAGACATTACAGACATTACAGTTAGACATTACAGACATTGCAGTTAGACATTACAGACATTACAGTTAGACATTACAGTTAGACATTACAGACATTACAGTTAGACATTACAGCATTACAGTTAGACATTACAGACATTACAGTTAGACATTACAGACATTGCAGTTAGACATTACAGCATTACAGTTAGACATTACAGACATTACAGTTAGACATTACAGACATTACAGTTAGACATTACAGCATTACAGTTAGACATTACAGACATTACAGTTAGACATTACAGACATTACAGTTAGACATTACAGACATTACAGTTAGACATTACAGCATTCAGTTAGACATTACAGCCATTACAGTTAGACATTACAGACATTACAGTTAGACATTACAGCCATTACAGTTAGACATTACAGCATTACAGTTAGACATTACAGACATTGCAGTTAGACATTACAGCATTACAGTTAGACATTACAGACATTACAGTTAGACATTACAGCATTACAGTTAGACATTACAGACATTACAGTTAGACATTACAGCATTACAGTTAGACATTACAGACATTACAGTTAGACATTACAGACATTACAGTTAGACAGCATTGCAGTTAGACATTACAGACATTACAGTTAGACATTACAGACATTGCAGTTAGACAGCATTGCAGTTAGACATTACAGACATTGCAGTTAGACATTACAGACATTACAGTTAGACATTACAGCCATTACAGTTAGACATTACAGCCATTACAGTTAGACATTACAGCCATTACAGTTAGACATTACAGACATTGCAGTTAGACATTACAGACATTACAGTTAGACATTACAGCCATTACAGTTAGACATTACAGGCATTACAGTTAGACATTACAGTTAGACATTACAGACATTGCAGTTAGACATTACAGACATTACAGTTAGACATTACAGCATTACAGTTAGACATTACAGACATTACAGTTAGACATTACAGACATTACAGTTAGACATTACAGGCATTACAGTTAGACATTACAGACATTACAGTTAGACATTACAGGCATTACAGTTAGACATTACAGACATTACAGTTAGACATTACAGACATTACAGTTAGACATTACAGACATTGCAGTTAGACATTACAGACATTACAGTTAGACATTACAGCATTACAGTTAGACATTACAGACATTACAGTTAGACATTACAGACATTACAGTTAGACATTACAGACATTGCAGTTAGACATTACAGACATTACAGTTAGACATTACAGACATTGCAGTTAGACATTACAGACATTGCAGTTAGACATTACAGTTAGACATTACAGCCATTACAGTTAGACATTACAGCCATTACAGTTAGACATTACAGCCAATACAGTTAGACATTACAGACATTGCAGTTAGACATTACAGTTAGACATTACAGCCATTGCAGTTAGACATTACAGGCATTACAGTTAGACATTACAGTTAGACATTACAGACATTACAGTTAGACATTACAGACATTACAGTTAGACATTACAGACATTGCAGTTAGACATTACAGGCATTACAGTTAGACATTACAGTTAGACATTACAGACATTACAGTTAGACATTACAGGCATTACAGTTAGACATTACAGGCATTACAGTTAGACATTACAGCCATTACAGTTAGACATTACAGACATTACAGTTAGACATTACAGCCATTACAGTTAGACATTACAGACATTACAGTTAGACATTACAGACATTACAGTTAGACATTACAGTTAGACATTACAGACATTACAGTTAGACATTACAGACATTGCAGTTAGACATTACAGACATTGCAGTTAGACATTACAGACATTACAGTTAGACATTACAGCCATTACAGTTAGACATTACAGGCATTACAGTTAGACATTACAGCCATTACAGTTAGACATTACAGACATTACAGTTAGACATTACAGACATTACAGTTAGACATTACAGCCATTACAGTTAGACATTACAGACATTGCAGTTAGACATTACAGACATTACAGTTAGACATTACAGACATTGCAGTTAGACATTACAGACATTACAGTTAGACATTACAGTTAGACATTACAGCCATTACAGTTAGACATTACAGGCATTACAGTTAGACATTACAGACATTACAGTTAGACATTACAGACATTACAGTTAGACATTACAGCCATTACAGTTAGACATTACAGCCATTACAGTTAGACATTACAGACATTACAGTTAGACATTACAGACATTACAGTTAGACATTACAGACATTGCAGTTAGACATTACAAGCATTACAGTTAGACATTACAGTTAGACATAACAGACATTACAGTTAGACATTACAGACATTACAGTTAGACATTACAGGCATTACAGTTAGACATTACAGACATTGCAGTTAGACATTACAGACATTACAGTTAGACATTACAGTTAGACATTACAGACATTACAGTTAGACATTACAGCATTACAGTTAGACATTACAGACATTACAGTTAGACATTACAGACATTACAGTTAGACATTACAGCATTACAGTTAGACATTACAGACATTGCAGTTAGACATTACAGGCATTACAGTTAGACATTACAGTTAGACATTACAGGCATTACAGTTAGACATTACAGACATTACAGTTAGACATTACAGGCATTACAGTTAGACATTACAGACATTACAGTTAGACATTACAGACATTGCAGTTAGACATTACAGGCATTACAGTTAGACATTACAGTTAGACATTACAGGCATTACAGTTAGACATTACAGACATTACAGTTAGACATTACAGACATTACAGTTAGACATTACAGCCATTACAGTTAGACATTACAGCCATTACAGTTAGACATTACAGCATTACAGTTAGACATTACAGGCATTACAGTTAGACATTACAGCCATTACAGTTAGACATTACAGACATTACAGTTAGACATTACAGGCATTACAGTTAGACATTACAGACATTGCAGTTAGACATTACAGACATTACAGTTAGACATTACAGACATTACAGTTAGACATTACAGCCATTACAGTTAGACATTACAGACATTACAGTTAGACATTACAGACATTACAGTTAGACATTACAGCCATTACAGTTAGACATTACAGACATTACAGTTAGACATTACAGCCATTACAGTTAGACATTACAGACATTGCAGTTAGACATTACAGACATTACAGTTAGACATTACAGACATTGCAGTTAGACATTACAGACATTACAGTTAGACATTACAGACATTACAGTTAGACATTACAGCCATTACAGTTAGACATTACAGACATTACAGTTAGACATTACAGACATTACAGTTAGACATTACAGGCATTACAGTTATACATTACAGATATTACAGTTAGACAGCATTGCAGTTAGACATTACAGACATTGCAGTTAGACATTACAGTTAGACATTACAGCATTACAGTTAGACATTACAGCCATTACAGTTAGACATTACAGCCATTACAATTAGACATTACAGACATTGCAGTTAGACATTACAGCATTACAGTTAGACATTACAACATTACAGTTAGACATTACAGCCATTTCAGTTAGACATTACAGGCATTACAGTTAGACATTACAGACATTACAGTTAGACATTACAGCCATTACAGTTAGACATTACAGCCATTACAGCCATTACAGTTAGACATTACAGCCATTACAGTTAGACATTACAGGCATTACAGTTAGACATTACAGACATTGCAGTTAGACATTACAGACATTACAGTTAGACATTACAGTTAGACATTACAGCCATTACAGTTAGACATTACAGCCATTACAGTTAGACATTACAGCATTACAGTTAGACATTACAGCATTACAGTTAGACATTACAGACATTACAGTTAGACATTACAGACATTACAGTTAGACATTACAGACATTACAGTTAGACATTACAGCATACAGTTAGACATTACAGTTAGACATTACAGACATTACAGTTAGACATTACAGACATTACAGTTAGACATTACAGACATTACAGTTAGACATTACAGCATTACAGTTAGACATTACAGACATTGCAGTTAGACATTACAGCATTACAGTTAGACATTACAGACATTGCAGTTAGACATTACAGACATTGCAGTTAGACATTACAGCATTACAGTTAGACATTACAGCATTACAGTTAGACATTACAGACATTACAGTTAGACATTACAGCATTACAGTTAGACATTACAGCCATTACAGTTAGACATTACAGACATTACAGTTAGACATTACAGACATTACAGTTAGACATTACAGACATTACAGTTAGACATTACAGCATTACAGTTAGACATTACAGACATTGCAGTTAGACATTACAGACATTACAGTTAGACATTACAGACATTACAGTTAGACATTACAGACATTACAGTTAGACATTACAGCATTACAGTTAGACATTACAGACATTACAGTTAGACATTACAGACATTGCAGTTAGACATTACAGCCATTACAGTTAGACATTACAGCATTACAGTTAGACATTACAGACATTACAGTTAGACATTACAGACATTACAGTTAGACATTACAGCATTACAGTTAGACATTACAGACATTACAGTTAGACATTACAGACATTGCAGTTAGACATTACAGCATTACAGTTAGACATTACAGCATTACAGTTAGACATTACAGACATTACAGTTAGACATTACAGACATTACAGTTAGACATTACAGTTAGACATTACAGACATTACAGTTAGACATTACAGACATTGCAGTTAGACATTACAGACATTACAGTTAGACATTACAGACATTGCAGTTAGACATTACAGGCATTACAGTTAGACATTACAGTTAGACATTACAGCATTACAGTTAGACATTACAGCCATTACAGTTAGACATTACAGACATTACAGTTAGACATTACAGCCATTGCAGTTAGACATTACAGACATTACAGTTAGACATTACAGTTAGACATTACAGCCATTACAGTTAGACATTACATGCATTACAGTTAGACATTACAGACATTACAGTTAGACATTACAGACATTACAGTTAGACATTACAGCCATTACAGTTAGACATTACAGTTAGACATTACAGCCATTACAGTTAGACATTACAGACATTACAGTTAGACATTACAGACATTACAGTTAGACATTACAGACATTGCAGTTAGACATTACAGGCATTACAGTTAGACATTACAGTTAGACATAACAGACATTACAGTTAGACATTACAGACATTACAGTTAGACATTACAGACATTGCAGTTAGACATTACAGACATTACAGTTAGACATTACAGCCAATACAGTTAGACATTACAGGCATTGCAGTTAGACATTACAGACATTACAGTTAGACATTACAGACATTACAGTTAGACATTACAGACATTACAGTTAGACATTACAGCCATTACAGTTAGACATTACAGACATTGCAGTTAGACATTACAGGCATTACAGTTAGACATTACAGTTAGACATAACAGACATTACAGTTAGACATTACAGACATTACAGTTAGACATTACAGCCATTACAGTTAGACATTACAGCCATTACAGTTAGACATTACAGACATTACAGTTAGACATTACAGACATTACAGTTAGACATTACAGTTAGACATTACAGACATTACAGTTAGACATTACAGCCATTACAGTTAGACATTACAGACATTACAGTTAGACATTACAGCCATTACAGTTAGACATTACAGCATTACAGTTAGACATTACAGACATTACAGTTAGACATTACAGCATTACAGTTAGACATTACAGACATTACAGTTAGACATTACAGACATTACAGTTAGACATTACAGTCATTACAGTTAGACATTACAGTTAGACATTACAGACATTACAGTTAGACATTACAGACATTGCAGTTAGACATTACAGGCATTACAGTTAGACATTACAGCATTCAGTTAGACATTACAGACATTACAGTTAGACATTACAGACATTACAGTTAGACATTACAGTTAGACATTACAGACATTACAGTTAGACATTACAGCCATTACAGTTAGACATTACAGACATTACAGTTAGACATTACAGACATTACAGTTAGACATTACAGACATTACAGTTAGACATTACAGACATTACAGTTAGACATTACAGCCATTACAGTTAGACATTACAGGCATTACAGTTAGACATTACAGACATTACAGTTAGACATTACAGACATTACAGTTAGACATTACAGTTAGACATTACAGCCATTACAGTTAGACATTACAGACATTACAGTTAGACATTACAGACATTACAGTTAGACATTACAGCCATTACAGTTAGACATTACAGTTAGACATTACAGACATTACAGTTAGACATTACAGCCATTACAGTTAGACATTACAGCCATTACAGTTAGACATTACAGACATTGCAGTTAGACATTACAGGCATTACAGTTAGACATTACAGCCATTACAGTTAGACATTACAGGCATTACAGTTAGACATTACAGTTAGACATTACAGACATTACAGTTAGACATTACAGACATTACAGTTAGACATTACAGACATTACAGTTAGACATTACAGACATTGCAGTTAGACATTACAGACATTACAGTTAGACATTACAGACATTGCAGTTAGACATTACAGCATTACAGTTAGACATTACAGTTAGACATTACAGCCATTACAGTTAGACATTACAGCATTACAGTTAGACATTACAGCATTACAGTTAGACATTACAGCATTACAGTTAGACATTACAGTTAGACATTACAGCCATTACAGTTAGACATTACAGACATTACAGTTAGACATTACAGACATTACAGTTAGACATTACAGTTAGACATTACAGACATTACAGTTAGACATTACAGACATTACAGTTAGACATTACAGCCATTACAGTTAGACATTACAGGCATTACAGTTAGACATTACAGACATTGCAGTTAGACATTACAGACATTACAGTTAGACATTACAGTTAGACATTACAGCCATTACAGTTAGACATTACAGCAATTACAGTTAGACATTACAGACATTGCAGTTAGACATTACAGACATTACAGTTAGACATTACAGCCATTACAGTTAGACATTACAGACATTACAGTTAGACATTACAGCCATTACAGTTAGACATTACAGCCATTACAGTTAGACATTACAGCCATTACAGTTAGACATTACAGCCATTACAGACATTACAGTTAGACATTACAGACATTACAGTTAGACATTACAGACATTACAGTTAGACATTACAGCCATTACAGTTAGACATTACAGACATTGCAGTTAGACATTACAGACATTACAGTTAGACATTACAGACATTACAGTTAGACATTACAGACATTACAGTTAGACATTACAGCCATTACAGTTAGACATTACAGTTAGACATTACAGACATTACAGTTAGACATTACAGACATTACAGTTAGACATTACAGACATTCAGTTAGACATTACAGTTAGACATTACAGCATTACAGTTAGACATTACAGCCATTACAGTTAGACATTACAGACATTACAGTTAGACATTACAGCATTACAGTTAGACATTACAGACATTACAGTTAGACATTACAGCATTACAGTTAGACATTACAGCATTACAGTTAGACATTACAGACATTACAGTTAGACATTACAGCCATTACAGTTAGACATTACAGCATTACAGTTAGACATTACAGACATTACAGTTAGACATTACAGACATTACAGTTAGACATTACAGCATTCAGTTAGACATTACAGACATTACAGTTAGACATTACAGCATTACAGTTAGACATTACAGCCATTACAGTTAGACATTACAGCATTACAGTTAGACATTACAGACATTACAGTTAGACATTACAGACATTACAGTTAGACATTACAGACATTACAGTTAGACATTACAGCATTCAGTTAGACATTACAGACATTACAGTTAGACATTACAGACATTACAGTTAGACATTACAGCCATTACAGTTAGACATTACAGACATTGCAGTTAGACATTACAGACATTACAGTTAGACATTACAGACATTACAGTTAGACATTACAGACATTACAGTTAGACATTACAGACATTACAGTTAGACATTACAGACATTGCAGTTAGACATTACAGACATTACAGTTAGACATTACAGTTAGACATTACAGACATTACAGTTAGACATTACAGACATTACAGTTAGACATTACAGACATTACAGTTAGACATTACAGCCATTACAGTTAGACATTACAGGCATTACAGTTAGACATTACAGACATTGCAGTTAGACATTACAGACATTACAGTTAGACATTACAGACATTACAGTTAGACATTACAGTTAGACATTACAGACATTACAGTTAGACATTACAGCCATTACAGTTAGACATTACAGACATTACAGTTAGACATTACAGACATTACAGTTAGACATTACAGCCATTACAGTTAGACATTACAGCCATTGCAGTTAGACATTACAGGCATTACAGTTAGACATTACAGACATTGCAGTTAGACATTACAGACATTACAGTTAGACATTACAGCCATTGCAGTTAGACATTACAGGCATTACAGTTAGACATTACAGACATTGCAGTTAGACATTACAGACATTACAGTTAGACATTACAGCCATTACAGTTAGACATTACAGACATTACAGTTAGACATTACAGACATTACAGTTAGACATTACAGGCATTACAGTTAGACATTACAGCCATTACAGTTAGACATTACAGACATTGCAGTTAGACATTACAGCCATTACAGTTAGACATTACAGCCATTACAGTTAGACATTACAGCATTACAGTTAGACATTACAGACATTGCAGTTAGACATTACAGACATTACAGTTAGACATTACAGTTAGACATTACAGACATTACAGTTAGACATTACAGCCATTACAGTTAGACATTACAGACATTACATATAGACATTACAGACATTACAGTTAGACATTACAGGCATTACAGTTAGACATTACAGACATTGCAGTTAGACATTACAGGCATTACAGTTAGACATTACAGTTAGACATTACAGACATTACAGTTAGACATTACAGACATTACAGTTAGACATTACAGACATTACAGTTAGACATTACAGGCATTACAGTTAGACATTACAGACATTGCAGTTAGACATTACAGGCATTACAGTTAGACATTACAGTTAGACATTACAGACATTACAGTTAGACATTACAGGCATTACAGATAGACATTACAGGCATTACAGTTAGACATTACAGACATTGCAGTTAGACATTACAGACATTACAGTTAGACATTACAGCCATTACAGTTAGACATTACAGACATTACAGTTAGACATTACAGCTTACAGTAGACATTACAGTTAGACATTACAGCCATTACAGTTAGACATTACAGACATTACAGTTAGACATTACAGACATTACAGTTAGACATTACAGCCATTACAGTTAGACATTACAGACATTACAGTTAGACATTACAGACATTACAGTTAGACATTACAGACATTACAGTTAGACATTACAGACATTGCAGTTAGACATTACAGACATTACAGTTAGACATTACAGTTAGACATTACAGCATTACAGTTAGACATTACAGACATTACAGATAGACATTACAGCCATTACAGTTAGACATTACAGGCATTACAGTTAGACATTACAGAATTACAGTTAGACATTACAGACATTGCAGTTAGACATTACAGCATTACAGTTAGACATTACAGTTAGCACAGCATTACAGTTAGACATTACAGCCATTACAGTTAGACATTACAGCCATTACAGTTAGACATTACAGACATTACAGTTAGACATTACAGTCATTACAGTTAGACATTACAGTTAGACATTACAGACATTACAGTTAGACATTACAGCCATTACAGTTAGACATTACAGACATTACAGTTAGACATTACAGACATTACAGTTAGACATTACAGCATTACAGTTAGACATTACAGACATTACAGTTAGACATTACAGACATTACAGTTAGACATTACAGACATTACAGTTAGACATTACAGCCATTCAGTTAGACATTACAGACATTACAGTTAGACATTACAGACATTACAGTTAGACATTACAGCCATTACAGTTAGACATTACAGACATTACAGTTAGACATTACAGCATTACAGTTAGACATTACAGACATTGCAGTTAGACATTACAGCATTACAGTTAGACATTACAGACATTACAGTTAGACATTACAGACATTACAGTTAGACATTACAGCCATTACAGTTAGACATTACAGCATTACAGTTAGACATTACAGACATTGCAGTTAGACATTACAGCATTACAGTTGGCATTACAGTTAGACATTACAGACATTACAGTTAGACATTACAGCCATTACAGTTAGACATTACAGCCATTACAGTTAGACATTACAGACATTGCAGTTAGACATTACAGACATTACAGTTAGACATTACAGCCATTACAGTTAGACATTACAGACATTACAGTTAGACATTACAGCATTACAGTTAGACATTACAGCCATTACAGTTAGACATTACAGACATTACAGTTAGACATTACAGCATTACAGTTAGACATTACAGACATTACAGTTAGACATTACAGACATTACAGTTAGACATTACAGCCATTACAGTTAGACATTACAGCATTGCAGTTAGACATTACAGACATTACAGTTAGACATTACAGCCATTACAGTTAGACATTACAGACATTACAGTCAGACATTACAGTTAGACATTACAGACATTGCAGTTAGACATTACAGACATTACAGTTAGACATTACAGTTAGACATTACAGCCATTACAGTTAGACATTACAGGCATTACAGTTAGACATTACAGACATTACAGTTAGACATTACAGACATTACAGTTAGACATTACAGCCATTACAGTTAGACATTACAGCCATTACAGTTAGACATTACAGACATTACAGTTAGACATTACAGACATTGCAGTTAGACATTACAGACATTACAGTTAGACATTACAGCCATTGCAGTTAGACATTACAGACATTACAGTTAGACATTACAGACATTGCAGTTAGACATTACAGACATTACAGTTAGACATTACAGCCATTGCAGTTAGACATTACAGACATTACAGTTAGACATTACAGACATTGCAGTTAGACATTACAGGCATTACAGTTAGACATTACAGTTAGACATTACAGACATTACAGTTAGACATTACAGGCATTACAGTTAGACATTACAGACATTGCAGTTAGACATTACAGACATTACAGTTAGACATTACAGTTAGACATTACAGACATTACAGTTAGACATTACAGACATTACAGTTAGACATTACAGCCATTACAGTTAGACATTACAGACATTACAGTTAGACATTACAGACATTACAGTTAGACATTACAGACATTCAATTCAGACATTACAGACATTACAGTTAGACATTACAGACATTACAGTTAGACATTACAGCCATTACAGTTAGACATTACAGACATTACAGTTAGACATTACAGACATTGCAGTTAGACATTACAGACATTACAGTTAGACATTACAGACATTACAGTTAGACATTACAGCCATTACAGTTAGACATTACAGACATTACAGTTAGACATTACAGACATTGCAGTTAGACATTACAGACATTACAGTTAGACATTACAGCCATTACAGTTAGACATTACAGACATTACAGTTAGACATTACAGGCATTACAGTTAGACATTACAGACATTACAGTTAGACATTACAGACATTACAGTTAGACATTACAGCCATTACAGTTAGACATTACAGCCATTACAGTTAGACATTACAGACATTACAGTTAGACATTACAGCATTACAGTTAGACATTACAGACATTACAGTTAGACATTACAGCATTACAGTTAGACATTACAGACATTACAGTTAGACATTACAGCCATTACAGTTAGACATTACAGCATTACAGTTAGACATTACAGCATTACAGTTAGACATTACAGCATTACAGTTAGACATTACAGTTAGACATTACAGCCATTACGTTAGACATTACAGCATTACAGTTAGACATTACAGCCATTACAGTTAGACATTACAGACATTACAGTTAGACATTACAGACATTACAGTTAGACATTACAGACATTACAGTTAGACATTACAGCCATTACAGTTAGACATTACAGCATTCAGTTAGACATACAGACATTGCAGTTAGACATTACAGCCATTACAGTTAGACATTACAGTTAGACATTACAGACATTACAGTTAGACATTACAGGCATTACAGTTAGACAGTACAGACATTACAGTTAGACATTACAGGCATTACAGTTAGACATTACAGACATTACAGTTAGACATTACAGACATTGCAGTTAGACATTACAGGCATTACAGTTAGACATTACAGTTAGACATTACAGACATTGCAGTTAGACATTACAGACATTACAGTTAGACATTACAGCATTCAGTTAGACATTACAGACATTGCAGTTAGACATTACAGACATTACAGTTAGACATTACAGACATTACAGTTAGACATTACAGCCATTACAGTTAGACATTACAGCATTACAGTTAGACATTACAGCATTACAGTTAGACATTACAGACATTACAGTTAGACATTACAGCATTACAGTTAGACATTACAGTTAGACATTACAGCATTACAGTTAGACATTACAGACATTGCAGTTAGACATTACAGACATTGCAGTTAGACATTACAGACATTACAGTTAGACATTACAGGCATTACAGTTAGACATTACAGCCATTACAGTTAGACATTACAGCCATTACAGTTAGACATTACAGCCATTACAGTTAGACATTACAGACATTGCAGTTAGACATTAAGACATCCTGGCTAAAGTTGTGGACCTGATACCCTCATTTCCGACCTCTATCAAACGCATCGTGGTCCATTGTGGACATAACGACATGTCCACTCGGATTCAGGAGTGTGAGCGCACAAGGCGAGACTTTACCACTCTCATTGAGGCTTTAAAAAGCACTGGGAAGTCGGTTTTTATTTCGGGCCCACTTCCATCTCTAGATCGCGGATCATGCCTCTTTAGTAGACTACTCTCCCTTAACACCTGGCTCCAGCTCACATTCAGCATTCACAAGATAGGTTTTATTGACAACTTCAATCTGTTTTGGGAACGTGGCTCCCTGTTCAGCAGGGATGGGATTCATCCCAATACACGCGGAAGCCAGATGCTACGTGGAAATTTGCACCACGCCCTGCATACCCAGACCTCTGATTGACTGTTTACATCCCGTAAACACTCCCACAAGCACACTGACCAGACACACTCTCCCAAAGTCAATAATCAGAGATACAGCGCTACACGCCCCTCTGTGCTCCCTTCAGAGCAATCACCCATTCATAATCCCATAACCACCGTGTCTGTCCCCCGACTGAGACCGTTTAAACCAAACGCTAACAAAAGAGGTGCTATACTAAACAACCTAATTGGAATTAAAACAACCACTGCAACGATAGAACAGAATAGGAAAATCAAATGTGGACTATTAAATATTAGATCTCTGTCATCGAAAGCATTATTGGTAAACGAATTGATATCAGATAACCACATTGATTTATTCTGCCTCACCGAAACCTGGCTGGGCCATGACGAATATGTTAGTTTAAACGAAGCCACTCCTCCCAGTCATAATAATACCCAAATTCCACGAGGCTCAGGCCGAGGAGGGGGAGTTGCAGCCATATTTGACTCGAGCCTGTTAATTAATCCTAAACCTAAACTAAATTATAACTCGTTTGAAAGCCTTGTTCTTAATCTTCAACACCCAACATGGAAAACAGTACAGCCAATTATATTCGTTGTTGTTTACCGAGCACCAGGTCCATATTCTGAGTTTTTATCTGAATTCTCAGAGTTTTTATCATGCGTAGTCCTTCAATCAGACAAAGTACTTATTGTAGGTGATTTTAATATCCATGTGGACATTGAGAGCAATAGCCTTAGTACTGCTTTCAATTCACTGCTAGATTCTATTGGTTTCAGTCAGAGGGTGCATAAGGCCACGCACTGTTTTAACCACACCCTCGACCTTGTGGTAGAATATGGCATCAAAATTGACGATTTAATAGTATTTCCGCAGAATCCTTTATTATCAGACCATTTTTTAATAACTTTCGAATTCCTACTACCAGACTATACGAAATTAAATAAAAGTTTCTACACTAGATGCTTATCTGACAGTGCTATAGCTAAATTTAAGGAAGCTATTCCAACAGCACTTAACTCAATGTCATGCCTTAATATAACAGAGGACTGTTATGTTAACTCTAGTCCCTCCCAACTTGATAACTTTGTAGACGCTGCTACGGCCTGCCTACGGACTACTTTAGACTCGGTTGCTCCTCTCAAAAAGAAGATGATGAAGGAAAGGAAACTAGCACCTTGGTATAACTCCCAAACTCGCAAATTAAAACAAATCTCACGAAAACTTGAAAGTAAATGGCGTTCCACCAAACTGGAAGAATCTCGTGTGGATTGGCAAGATAGTCTAAAAAATTATAGGAGGGCCCTCAGAAATGCCAGATCAGACTATTACTCAACACTAATAGAAGAAAATAAGAACAACCCAAGGTTTCTATTCAGCACTGTAGCCAGGCTGACAGATAGTCACAGCTCTATTGAGCCATCTATTCCTATAGCTCTGAGCAGTGATGACTTCATGACCTTTTTAATGATAAAATTATAACAATTAGAGAAAAAATTCATCACCTTCTGCCCACAGCTTCCAACGACTCACCATTGGGCGCAGGAGGGCTAGAGAGAACGATAAGACCTGATACTTATTTAGACGGCTTTTATCCTTTAGACCTCCAACAATTAATGTTAAGGGTCTCTTCAGCTAAGCCAACTACCTGTCTCTTAGACCCCATTCCAACGAAGCTACTTAAAGAAGCACTACCCGTGGTCAACACCACATTACTAGATACGATCAATATGTCCTTATTAACGGGTCACGTACCGCAGTCTTTTAAAGTAGCTGTGATAAAACCTATTCTGAAAAAACCCACCCTTGACCCTGAGGTCTTAGCCAACTATAGACCTATATCTAACCTCCCGTTTCTCTCCAAAATCCTTGAGAAGGTAGTCGCTAATCAATTGTGTGACTTTCTGCATAGAAATAGTCTATTTGAAGACTTTCAGTCAGGATTTAGAATGCATCATAGCACAGAGACGGCACTGGTGAAAATCACTAACGACCTTCTAACTGCTGCTGACAAAGGACTTGTCTCCGTACTTGTCTTATTAGATCTTAGTGCTGCATTCGACACTATTGACCATACCATCCTCTTACAGAGACTGGAACATTTAGTTGGCATTAAAGGAATCGCACTAAGCTGGTTTAAGTCCTATTTTTCTGAGCGATCCCAATTTGTTAATATTAACGATAAACCATCCAAATACGCTAAAGTTAGCCATGGCGTTCCTCAAGGCTCAGTGCTTGGACCAATTCTATTCTCTTTATATATGCTTCCTCTAGGCAATATTATTAGGAAACACTCAATTAACTTTCACTGTTACGCAGACGACACCCAATTATATCTGTCAATCAAGCCAGACGAAAGCGGTCAGTTAGCTAAACTTCAAGCGTGCATTAAAGATATAAAATCCTGGATGACCCACAATTTTCTGATGTTGAACTCAAACAAAACGGAAGTTATTGTGCTGGGACCCAAGCACCACCGAACTTCATTATCTAAATATATAGCTACCCTAGATGGTATTGCCCTGGCCTCCAGCACTACTGTCAGAAATCTAGGAGTCATTTTTGACCAGGATCTATCCTTTAACGCCCACTTAAAACAAACCTCAAGAACAGCCTTTTTCCATCTTCGTAACATTGCCAAAATCAGGAACATCCTGTCTCAAAACGATGCTGAAAAACTAGTCCATGCATTCGTAACTTCCCGGCTGGACTACTGTAATTCTTTACTATCAGGCTGCTCAAATAAGTCCCTCAAGACCCTCCAGCTGATCCAGAATGCTGCAGCACGTGTTCTGACAAGAACTAACAAAAGAGATCACATTTCTCCTGTATTAGCTTCTCTGCATTGGCTTCCTGTAAAATCCAGGATTGAATTTAAAATCCTTCTCCTGACCTACAAAGCACTAAATGGTCAAGCACCATCATACATAGAAGAGCTTTTAGTACCTTATTGTCCCACTAGAGCACTGCGCTCCCAGAACTCAGAGCTACTTGTGGTTCCTAGAGTCTCTAAAAGTAGAATCGGAGCCAGAGCCTTCAGCTACCAGGCTCCTCTCCTGTGGAACCAGCTCCCAACTTGGGTTCGGGGGGCTGACACCGTCGCCACATTTAAGAATAAACTGAAAACCATCATCTTTGATAAAGCTTATAGTTAGGGAGTGAGGAGTTGCAGCATAGTAGAGTAGAGTAGAGGGAGGCAGGAAGTACAAGCCCGTTCCGGCAGGGGAGAGTACGAGCCCGGTCCAGGGCCCCTCTCTTTAGCCTGCCTCTCTTAGTTATGCTATTATAACTCTAGACTGCTGTGGGAAGCTCCTTCCAAGGACACAATGAGCCGCTCCCTCTTCTCTCTTTTCACTTGTCTCCTTTTGTGTGCATCTTAGTCCCAGAAATGCCTGTTACTAACCTAGCTCTGGGGAGTTTTCTCCCCGGAGTCCCTTTGCTTCTTCTTCACCCAGAACATCGCCTTGGAATTGGGTGGCACCTACACCGGGGTCCTGGGTGCAGCTGACGCTATGGACTTACTACACCCTGCTACGCTCTGCGTTTCCCCGCAGTGTCCGACTGCGTCCTGCCGCGTCCAACCGCGTCCACCCAGGCTGCTGTGCCACACTACACCCCGTAACGCCCTGCTGTGCCCTACTATGACATGAACTACTATGACTACCATTGTGATCACTGCTTCACTATCTTTATTATGACTATTATTGCCACCATTCACCACTCCCCCAACTGGTGCCGTCAGACACCGCCTATCAAGAGTCTGGGTCTGTCCGAGGTTTCTTCCTAACAAAAAAAAGGGAGTTTTTCCTTGCCACTGTCGCAATAGCTACTGCTAATGCTTGCTCTTGAGGCAACCACTGTAATAGTTGGGGCTTCGTAAAGTACAGAGTTTGGTCTAGACCTACTCTATCTGTAAAGTGTCTCGAGATAACTCTTGTTATGATTTGATACTATAAATAAAATTGAATTGAATTGAATTACCCGGCCCTACGCTGCTTAGCTTCCGAGATCAGACGAGATCGGGCGTGTTCAGGGTGGTATGGCCGTAAGCAATTGCAGCAGGTGAACACAAGCCATTTATAGATGGTAAAATGTAATTACACTTGTGGTATAAAGAAGGAGCAGAGCCCCTGCTGTTGTAAGACGGGAATAAAAAGCTTACAGCACCGGGTATTCCCAGGCAGTCTCCCATCCAAGTACTTACCCGGCCCTACGCTGCTTAGCTTCCGAGATCAGACGAGATCGGGCGTGTTCAGGGTGGTATGGCCGTAAGCAATTGCAGCAGGTGAACACAAGCCATTTATAGATGGTAAAATGTAATTACACTTGTGGTATAAAGAAGGAGCAGAGCCCCTGCTGTTGTAAGACGGGAATAAAAAGCTTACAGCACCGGGTATTCCCAGGCAGTCTCCCATCCAAGTACTTACCCGGCCCTACGCTGCTTAGCTTCCGAGATCAGACGAGATCGGGCGTGTTCAGGGTGGTATGGCCGTAAGCAATTGCAGCAGGTGAACACAAGCCATTTATAGATGGTAAAATGTAATTACACTTGTGGTATAAAGAAGGAGCAGAGCCCCTGCTGTTGTAAGACGGGAATAAAAAGCTTACAGCACCGGGTATTCCCAGGCAGTCTCCCATCCAAGTACTGACCCGGCCCTACCCTGCTTAGCTTCCGAGATCAGACGAGATCGGGCGTGTTCAGGGTGGTATGGCCGTAAGCAATTGCAGCAGGTGAACACAAGCCATTTATAGATGGTAAAATGTAATTACACTTGTGGTATAAAGAAGGAGCAGAGCCCCTGCTGTTGTAAGACGGGAATAAAAAGCTTACAGCACCGGGTATTCCCAGGCAGTCTCCCATCCAAGTACTGACCCGGCCCTACCCTGCTTAGCTTCCGAGATCAGACGAGATCGGGCGTGTTCAGGGTGGTATGGCCGTAAGCAATTGCAGCAGGTGAACACAAGCCATTTATAGATGGTAAAATGTAATTACACTTGTGGTATAAAGAAGGAGCAGAGCCCCTGCTGTTGTAAGACGGGAATAAAAAGCTTACAGCACCGGGTATTCCCAGGCAGTCTCCCATCCAAGTACTGACCCGGCCCTACCCTGCTTAGCTTCCGAGATCAGACGAGATCGGGCGTCTTCAGGGTGGTATGGCCGTAAGCAATTGCAGCAGGTGAACACAAGCCATTTATAGATGGTAAAATGTAATTACACTTGTGGTATAAAGAAGGAGCAGAGCCCCTGCTGTTGTAAGACGGGAATAAAAAGCTTACAGCACCGGGTATTCCCAGGCAGTCTCCCATCCAAGTACTGACCCGGCCCTACCCTGCTTAGCTTCCGAGATCAGACGAGATCGGGCGTGTTCAGGGTGGTATGGCCGTAAGCAATTGCAGCAGGTGAACACAAGCCATTTATAGATGGTAAAATGTAATTACACTTGTGGTATAAAGAAGGAGCAGAGCCCCTGCTGTTGTAAGACGGGAATAAAAAGCTTACAGCACCGGGTATTCCCAGGCAGTCTCCCATCCAAGTACTGACCCGGCCCTACCCTGCTTAGCTTCCGAGATCAGACGAGATCGGGCGTCTTCAGGGTGGTATGGCCGTAAGCAATTGCAGCAGGTGAACACAAGCCATTTATAGATGGTAAAATGTAATTACACTTGTGGTATAAAGAAGGAGCAGAGCCCCTGCTGTTGTAAGACGGGAATAAAAAGCTTACAGCACCGGGTATTCCCAGGCAGTCTCCCATCCAAGTACTGACCCGGCCCTACCCTGCTTAGCTTCCGAGATCAGACGAGATCGGGCGTGTTCAGGGTGGTATGGCCGTAAGCAATTGCAGCAGGTGAACACAAGCCATTTATAGATGGTAAAATGTAATTACACTTGTGGTATAAAGAAGGAGCAGAGCCCCTGCTGTTGTAAGACGGGAATAAAAAGCTTACAGCACCGGGTATTCCCAGGCAGTCTCCCATCCAAGTACTGACCCGGCCCTACCCTGCTTAGCTTCCGAGATCAGACGAGATCGGGCGTGTTCAGGGTGGTATGGCCGTAAGCAATTGCAGCAGGTGAACACAAGCCATTTATAGATGGTAAAATGTAATTACACTTGTGGTATAAAGAAGGAGCAGAGCCCCTGCTGTTGTAAGACGGGAATAAAAAGCTTACAGCACCGGGTATTCCCAGGCAGTCTCCCATCCAAGTACTGACCCGGCCCTACCCTGCTTAGCTTCCGAGATCAGACGAGATCGGGCGTGTTCAGGGTGGTATGGCCGTAAGCAATTGCAGCAGGTGAACACAAGCCATTTATAGATGGTAAAATGTAATTACACTTGTGGTATAAAGAAGGAGCAGAGCCCCTGCTGTTGTAAGACGGGAATAAAAAGCTTACAGCACCGGGTATTCCCAGGCAGTCTCCCATCCAAGTACTGACCCGGCCCTACCCTGCTTAGCTTCCGAGATCAGACGAGATCGGGCGTGTTCAGGGTGGTATGGCCGTAAGCAATTGCAGCAGGTGAACACAAGCCATTTATAGATGGTAAAATGTAATTACACTTGTGGTATAAAGAAGGAGCAGAGCCCCTGCTGTTGTAAGACGGGAATAAAAAGCTTACAGCACCGGGTATTCCCAGGCAGTCTCCCATCCAAGTACTGACCCGGCCCTACCCTGCTTAGCTTCCGAGATCAGACGAGATCGGGCGTCTTCAGGGTGGTATGGCCGTAAGCAATTGCAGCAGGTGAACACAAGCCATTTATAGATGGTAAAATGTAATTACACTTGTGGTATAAAGAAGGAGCAGAGCCCCTGCTGTTGTAAGACGGGAATAAAAAGCTTACAGCACCGGGTATTCCCAGGCAGTCTCCCATCCAAGTACTGACCCGGCCCTACCCTGCTTAGCTTCCGAGATCAGACGAGATCGGGCGTCTTCAGGGTGGTATGGCCGTAAGCAATTGCAGCAGGTGAACACAAGCCATTTATAGATGGTAAAATGTAATTACACTTGTGGTATAAAGAAGGAGCAGAGCCCCTGCTGTTGTAAGACGGGAATAAAAAGCTTACAGCACCGGGTATTCCCAGGCAGTCTCCCATCCAAGTACTGACCCGGCCCTACCCTGCTTAGCTTCCGAGATCAGACGAGATCGGGCGTGTTCAGGGTGGTATGGCCGTAAGCAATTGCAGCAGGTGAACACAAGCCATTTATAGATGGTAAAATGTAATTACACTTGTGGTATAAAGAAGGAGCAGAGCCCCTGCTGTTGTAAGACGGGAATAAAAAGCTTACAGCACCGGGTATTCCCAGGCAGTCTCCCATCCAAGTACTGACCCGGCCCTACCCTGCTTAGCTTCCGAGATCAGACGAGATCGGGCGTGTTCAGGGTGGTATGGCCGTAAGCAATTGCAGCAGGTGAACACAAGCCATTTATAGATGGTAAAATGTAATTACACTTGTGGTATAAAGAAGGAGCAGAGCCCCTGCTGTTGTAAGACGGGAATAAAAAGCTTACAGCACCGGGTATTCCCAGGCAGTCTCCCATCCAAGTACTGACCCGGCCCTACCCTGCTTAGCTTCCGAGATCAGACGAGATCGGGCGTGTTCAGGGTGGTATGGCCGTAAGCAATTGCAGCAGGTGAACACAAGCCATTTATAGATGGTAAAATGTAATTACACTTGTGGTATAAAGAAGGAGCAGAGCCCCTGCTGTTGTAAGACGGGAATAAAAAGCTTACAGCACCGGGTATTCCCAGGCAGTCTCCCATCCAAGTACTGACCCGGCCCTACCTGCTTAGCTTCC
The DNA here is from genome assembly GCF_008315115.2 of Sander lucioperca. NCBI lineage: Eukaryota > Metazoa > Chordata > Actinopteri > Perciformes > Percidae > Sander > Sander lucioperca. The sequence goes on from NC_050174.1 coordinate 23,719,677, forward strand.
GAGATCAGACGAGATCGGGCGTGTTCAGGGTGGTATGGCCGTAAGCAATTGCAGCAGGTGAACACAAGCCATTTATAGATGGTAAAATGTAATTACACTTGTGGTATAAAGAAGGAGCAGAGCCCCTGCTGTTGTAAGACGGGAATAAAAAGCTTACAGCACCGGGTATTCCCAGGCAGTCTCCCATCCAAGTACTGACCCGGCCCTACCCTGCTTAGCTTCCGAGATCAGACGAGATCGGGCGTGTTCAGGGTGGTATGGCCGTAAGCAATTGCAGCAGGTGAACACAAGCCATTTATAGATGGTAAAATGTAATTACACTTGTGGTATAAAGAAGGAGCAGAGCCCCTGCTGTTGTAAGACGGGAATAAAAAGCTTACAGCACCGGGTATTCCCAGGCAGTCTCCCATCCAAGTACTGACCCGGCCCTACCCTGCTTAGCTTCCGAGATCAGACGAGATCGGGCGTCTTCAGGGTGGTATGGCCGTAAGCAATTGCAGCAGGTGAACACAAGCCATTTATAGATGGTAAAATGTAATTACACTTGTGGTATAAAGAAGGAGCAGAGCCCCTGCTGTTGTAAGACGGGAATAAAAAGCTTACAGCACCGGGTATTCCCAGGCAGTCTCCCATCCAAGTACTGACCCGGCCCTACCCTGCTTAGCTTCCGAGATCAGACGAGATCGGGCGTCTTCAGGGTGGTATGGCCGTAAGCAATTGCAGCAGGTGAACACAAGCCATTTATAGATGGTAAAATGTAATTACACTTGTGGTATAAAGAAGGAGCAGAGCCCCTGCTGTTGTAAGACGGGAATAAAAAGCTTACAGCACCGGGTATTCCCAGGCAGTCTCCCATCCAAGTACTGACCCGGCCCTACCCTGCTTAGCTTCCGAGATCAGACGAGATCGGGCGTGTTCAGGGTGGTATGGCCGTAAGTAATTGCAGCAGGTGAACACAAGCCATTTATAGATGGTAAAATGTAATTACACTTGTGGTATAAAGAAGGAGCAGAGCCCCTGCTGTTGTAAGACGGGAATAAAAAGCTTACAGCACCGGGTATTCCCAGGCAGTCTCCCATCCAAGTACTGACCCGGCCCTACCCTGCTTAGCTTCCGAGATCAGACGGCTTCAGGGTGGTATGGCCGTAAGCAATTGCAGCAGGTGAACACAAGCCATTTATAGATGGTAAAATGTAATTACACTTGTGGTATAAAGAAGGAGCAGAGCCCCTGCTGTTGTAAGACGGGAATAAAAAGCTTACAGCACCGGGTATTCCCAGGCAGTCTCCCATCCAAGTACTGACCCGGCCCTACCCTGCTTAGCTTCCGAGATCAGACGAGATCGGGCGTGTTTTTTTTTTTTTTTATCTTTTATTATCAAAAGAATATTTTACAACATATGACATATATACATAGGAAATTACTTCATTCAAACACAACGAGTGGTTTCTCCGCAAACAACAAAAAAAAGAATAAAAAAAAGAACATTAAGCGAAAAACAGAAAACCAGAGAATGCATTACAAAAACACAAACAAAGAAATAAAAAACCTTCACAAAGAACCCAAAAACGGAAAATACAAATTACTCTGACTTTATCATAATAAAAACAAATCAAAAACCATCACACAAATCAAAATCTAATCTCCCACCTTCATTAATAGTAAACAAAGTATTCCCTCCCATAAACTCATTCTCAAAAAACTCCAAACCAACTGAAAAATATAAATTAAAAAAAGCTTTGAACTGCGTCTTAAAAAAAAAGACCATATCTAAAACTTTCCCCTCATAGAATGCCAAGTTTCTTCTCATAAATATTGCTCTTCTCGCCAAGCTCAAGATTAGATTAATGACAACAGCATTCACAGTATTTTCATTTTTTTTAACTCCAAACAAGAAAACATAATTCCAATCTGTATCATTGCATTTCAGATTACACTTTGTTCGAAGCATTTGTTTTAGCTTTGTTTTAAAGTTCTGAATACTCTCACAGTACAAAAAACAATGTTCAAGATCTTCATCACTTTTGTTACATACACTACAGATTCTTTTACACATTTTGTTCATTTGATGAAGAATAATCCCTGTGTATATTCTTCTGTGTCTTAACTTAAAGTCTATATGAAACATTGCTGGAGACGCAAAGGGGATCACCATGTTTTTCCATATTTGATTGATATTGTGTTTAGGAAAAACTGTTCTCCAAGTCCTCTCTGCAGCGGGCTCTTTGATCACTTTTTCTCTCAATAATGTATACCACTCTTTTGTTTTAACAGTACATATGTCTTTTTTTATCTGTTTCTGGCACACAGATAGTTTAACTGGAGCATGCTGCATTGATACTTTAGCTTTGCTTAACAGAACGGACCATTCTGGATGCATGCAATTCCTAACTTTGTCACACAATAAATCGATATTTGGTTTTCTAACAGTTACACCTTTTAGTTTCAAACGTAAACATAGAACTTTAGAATCCAATTCACCATTATCATTGCAGATGTGTTCAATATTACAGCAGTTCGTCATCTCTATTAGTTTGTTTTCTAGTTTTCTCCCTTGATGAACAAAAAAAGGACTTTTCAAGAATGGCAATTGCATAACCTGCTCTTTCGTGTCACACGTCGGCACCGTATTAGGCAGAATTCTACTCCAAGCCACCAGCACCTCCCTGTAAAAGTCAGGCAGGCACTGGAGACTGGTCATCGTATGTATTTGAAACAAATTAGTTACATCACGTAAGCCAAAAGTGGAAAGGATACCCTTAAAATAGACTTTCCACAGTGCCATATTTTTTTCATCTAAAAATTTACTTACAATTTTAATTCTTAAAGCGTCTCTTTTGGTGGCTATATCCATCAAATTTAAACCTCCCTTGTCCAAATTATTAATTAGCGTCCCATGTGCAATACTTGCAGCCTTTGAATTCCACAAAAAATTGTTAACAATACGGTTCAAAGTTGTTAGTGCCCAGGTTGGTAGCGCGCATGTGTCTAGGACATGATTTAACAAAGAAAACGAAAGAGCATTTAAAACAATAACTTTGCCTTTAAGTAGCAAGTACCTCATTCTCCACAAATTCAAAACAGCTTCTACTTTTTTAATTGTGTTTGACCAAGTCAAGTTATCTGCTATACATTCATCTTTGCCCACAAAAACCCCTAAAACTTTCCTAGGCATTTCTACCTGTTTAAAACCCCAGTTCGGTATTGAAGCTGGGTCAATACCATAGGCAGTGATTTCCGACTTTTCCGTGTTTACTTTTGCTCCTGAGGCCGACTCGTAGGCACGCAGGTGAGTTAAAAAAAGTTCCATATCTGAAACAGATTGTACAAACACATTAATATCATCTGCGTATTGGACTATTTTGACTTGCTATACAGTAGAGATGATAAAGGGCATCCTTGTCTTATCGATCTACCTATTGTAAAGGGTTCAGTGAGAAGACCATTACATTTGACACTGCTTTGGGCGTTGTTGTATAATCGTTTAATCCAACCTATGAAATTGTCCCCAAAACCTAGCTTTTCTAAGGTTTTGAAAAGAAACGAATGTTCAACTCTATCAAAAGCTTTTTGGAGATCAATCCCTAACCACAAACCTGTTTTTTTCGACATCGTTCGTACTGTATCTTTTACCGTCCTGATAGAGTCCGTGATATTCCTACCCGGCACACTGGATGCTTGACTTTCATTAATAATTGATGCAATAACCTTCTTTAACCTGTTCGCCAACAATTTTGCTAAGATTTTATAGTCAGAATTCAATAGACTAATCGGTCGATAGTTATTGAGATCATTTTTTTCACCCTTATTTTTATAAAAAATGTTGATTATACCCTCTGAAAAGGATTTCGGCAAACTATTCATATTTTTCATTTTATCAAAGACAGATCTGAGAATGGGAATAAGGTGACATTTAAAATTTTTATAGAATTCTGATGTGAGACCATCCTTGCCCGGACTTTTATTTTCATTTAAGCCTGTGATTGCACTCTCTATATCACCGTCAGTAAAATCCAAATCACACCACATACTATCATCATAGCTCAATGTCTTTTTCACAGCATACAAAACACAATTGTCTGCAGTACTATCAGTCAGTTGACCTGTGAAAAGTTTCTTGTAATACGAATATACTTGATGTAAAATATCTTCAGTATGTTTGACTATAGTCCCCTCTGCTGTCATCAACTCTTCTATTTCAGAGTTTAGTTGTTTTCGTTTTTCCAATCTTAAAAAATAAGCAGTGCATTTTTCCCCATCAACATAATTTCTTACTTTACTACGAATTGCAGCTCCCTTACATTTATGTTCTTCTATCTTTTCCAAATTCCTTTTCAACAGCTCATATTTTTCAGTTCCGATCAAGTTTTGTGTATCTAAAAGCTTAAGTTCAGCATCTAAATCCTTTTTTAACTGTTGTTCTGTAAGATTTTCTCTCCATTTTTTCTCTTTACTATAATTAATACATTTCTTTTTGATTCTTAGTTTTAAATCTACCCACCATGCAGTTATATTATCAACAAACATCATTTCATATTTCGCATCCTCAAGGAGTTTGCACATACACTTGGTAAAACCTTTGTCTTCCAGGAGACTAGAATTAAAAATCCACAACCCCCCTCCTCTACGCTTCTGGATGGTCTCAAAGACACAGGACAGTAAGCTGTGATCACTCCACACACACTGCTGATAGTGGGATTCAGAAATGGAATTGCACAAAGATGAGGTTACCAAAACCAAGTCTATTCTCGATTGTTTCAAAATTTGTTTCACAAGCTGACGTCTCGAATAAGTCCTAACTTTTGGATTGGCAGTTCTCCATACATCACACATATTCATTTCATTTAACAGTAAATTTAATTCTCGTCTGCTGACGTCCCCTTTAAACACGTTGTTTTCCGAAACATCAAATTCAGTTTGAATGACATTAAAGTCCCCAAGAATTATCGTGTTGTCTGTACACCATTTTTTTAAATCCTTAAAGAAAATTTTACGTTCACTATCTATGTTTGAAGCATAGATGTTAATTAACCTGATTAAAGTTCCCTCATACACACACTCAATCACCAAAAGGCGCCCACACTCGTCTTTGTGGATCAGTGATATATTCTTACACTTGTTCGGTTTAAAGAAAACAGCTACTCCACAAGTGGCATGTTGTCCGTTGCTCACCAATGTTGGTCCTGTCCATAGTGAAGTCATTTTGTAAGATAAGATGTCATCCCATTTTGTCTCTTGTAAGCACAAGACATCAAAATTCACATTGTTCAAGATGGAGTCCAACTTGGTACTATTCCTCAGACCATTTGCGTTGAGAGTCACTAGGAGTAGCATCAGAACAAGGGAAGTAAAGTGCGTCATATAACTGTCATTTTTTATTTAGCGAGCTTTTGATCAATGATACTCTTTTCTTTTCTGTTTTTGTAGGTTTAATCCATCTTTGTTTTGGAGGGCTAAAAACCCTATGTCTCCTTCCAAATTCCGAATCTGATTCTTCAGACTCTGGGGCTATTTTTCGTTTGTCACAAGACTGGTCAACATTCATGGACATGGATTCCTCAGATTGTGCCGTTTGAATCAGGCTTTGCGATCCCACGGCTTGAGAAGTGAGAACCGTACTCTCTAGTAGTCCAGTTTCGCCTCTCTCACCATTTTGCGCTTTCTCCACTGATTTTTCTCTACTTTCATTAAACGGGTTATCTGGGATTTTGGGGTTACTGCCAGCTGGACTCGTGGTAGCTTCAGCTCTCTGCACAGTCAACCCCGTCTCACTTGTTGCCATGTCAATCCCCGCACTCGCAATAGCCCCAGTGTCTGGTATAATTGATGCATCTTCAAACAGATCATCAGATACATAATCATCATCGCTCGCTTGACAGATACAGTTTATCATGGTATTGCGACACACTTTACACGCCCTCGCCCTTTCAATGCACTCTCTGGCAAAATGCCCTGTTTTGCCACATTGATGACAGCTTAGTTCTGGACATTCTCTCAAAATGTGTCCCGGCTGCAGACACTTACGACAGACACGGACTTGACGGTCATGCAGAACACGGAAATATTCTGCACCCAGAGCGGTGTTAAATTTAGTGGAGTACGGTAAAGATGTTACTTCTTTTGTGAATTTCACTTTCACAAAACGTGTACCATCAGCAATATTGGTGCCTGGCCACATCCGTCTTTTAATGGCCGATTTGAGGAAAACTCCCCACCCCAGCAGTTTATCAGTGATTTCCTTATCGGTAATGTAAGCAGGTAGATTCATGAATGAAACAATCATTTCATCATTGCACAAGTCGTTAGCTACTACAGAGGTCTGTCCGATTTTAAACCCATCTAGGAGTTTGTCCTTACCTTGGTAAGAGTTCATAGTCATTTCAAATTTTTTGATGCCCGTGCTCCTGCATGCCAACAGACCTCCACAAAGAAGCCTGACATGCTGCAGCAGCTCCACCGTTGAGACTTTATCCTCCCCGATCAACTCTACAGACACCGTCAGATTCTTCTGATACTTTTTGCCGTCATGTTCTCCGTCAGCTCTCACGCTTTCCTCTGCCCTCGTCTCTGGTCTTTCATTCCCCACCACGACCGCCATGCCGCCTCTTGTTTCGGCCCGACCCTGCTTAGCTTCCGAGATCAGACGAGATCGGGCGTGTTTTTTTTTTTATCTTTTATTATCAAAAATCATATTATTTACAAATCAGACATTTCAATACATTAAAAATAACAGACAAAAATCATAAAACAGTCGTATTCCAAACATGAAAAAACAGTAATCACTCATACCAAAACAAATAAACCGAGAAACCATACTGCTGTAAATTATTACCACCAAACATTCATTCTAGAAATAAATCAAAAGAAAAACATTGCGTTAATTAAACCATAATATACTCAACTGTCATCCAAACCATTCATTCTAGAAATAAATCAAAAGAAAAACATTGCATTAATTAATCCATAATATACTCAACTGTCATCCAAACCATTCATTCTAGAAATAAATCAAAAGAAAAACATTGCGTTAATTAATCCATAATATACTCAAATGACAACCAAAAACATTCATTCTAGAAATAAATCAAAAGAAAAACATTGCGTTAATTAATCCATAAAATACTCAACTGACATCCAAAAACATTCATTCTAGAAATAAATCAAAAGAAAAAACATTGCGTTAATAATCCCCAAAAAATACTCTGCTGACATTCATTCATCACTACTGTCACCCAACCATTCATTCGAGAAATAAATCAAAAGAAAACCAAAAAATAAACAAAATAAAACAACATTAGAACATCCCACTACCACTGCTCATTGTTTACATATTAAACTTCAAAGTGCCTCCCTCCGTTATTGCAAACAAACCATTCCCTCCCATAAAACTCTCTGTGAAAAAATCAACCCCACGTGAGAAATATAGTGAAAAAAAAGCCCTATAGTGTCCCACAAATAATCCCCAAATATCTACCAACCTGCCCTCGTGTAGTGCCAGGTTCCTCCTCATAAAAATTGCCCTCCTGGCTAGTGATAACACCAAATTCACCACCACCCCATTCACTCTATTCATTCTTTCCGTCAGTCCAAACAGGATATGAAATCCCCATCCACACACATCATTGCACACAAACCCACATTTATTCTCCAACAATCCCTTCAAACGTACCTTAAAATTCACTAGACTCACACATTCCAAAAACACATGTTCCAACGTTTCATCCGCCACCTTACACACACTACACATTCTCTCCACCTTCCTGTTTATTTGATGTAAAATCACCCCCGTGTAAATTCTCCTGTGTCTCACCCTAAAATCCAAGTGAAACATTTGAGGAGATGCCCATTTAACATTTATATTATCCCACATTTTGTTCACCATATTTCTTGGGTAAGTATTACTCCAAGCCGTCTCGGAACTTGGTGGTTTCACTATCTTGTCTCTTAACAGACAATACATTTCTTTGGTCTTTGCTTTACAAACATCTATGGTCTTCCCTTTTTGCGTCAAGGCAAAATGAACCACATCACAATCCACTGTACTTGATTTTGTAGTCAACAAAGTACACCATTCCTCTGTCAGGCAATTGCTGACTTTATCACATATGCTACTTATAATATTTTTCCGTACATTAACCCCTTTTTGCTTCAGTACTGACATTTGCATGATCCAAAATATAGATATCTTTGATTTGAAAACTATGCAGATAGGCATAATCTTGAAGAACAAGAATATTGAATTCTTGGTATCATCATAACAAAACATATACTTTACTTTATTTTTGATTATTTTTTTTCTTCTATAGCCCCTTGCTGAGTTTCTCATTGTTTGTTTATTTATTAGCTTTGATGTTTTTCACGTAGGCTATTTTATTAACTCAATTATTTCTTATTTCATTTACTATGTTCATCGTTCTCTGACTTGTGATTTGTTATAAGAGATAGTTATGGATATGGTTAAAGTGCAACATTTTTGAACTCCTACTTGAATTGTTGAACACTGTGAGGTTGTTTATTTTAGTTCTAATTAAAGATGTTGCTTCCAAAAAGAAGATGCATCCTCCATACAGTTTCCTTGTCAGCTCTGTCTCCAGCAAAGGAGGAGTAGCGCCCTCTAGTGATGGTGAAATGAAGCTTTGCGAACCACTGTCTTTATTTTCTAAGCTCACTAGATGGCGATCTCTGTTCAAAGAAAAAGGTTAAAAGAATGGCAATTCAGTGTGTTTTCAACCCTTTGTTGAACAGAAAGCGCCATCTAGTGAGCTCAGAAAATAAAGACAGTGTTTTGCGACGCTTCATTTGACCATTACTAGTGCCCTCTGCTGATGAAAAAGAAAAGCTTACAGCACCGGGTATTCCCAGGCGGTCTCCCATCCAAGTACTGACCCGGCCCGACCCTGCTTAGCTTCCGAGATCGGACGAGATCGGGCGTGTTCAGGGTGGTATGGCCGTAAGCGAGTGTACCAAGTGAAAACAAGCTACTTATAGATGTTGAACCCTAAAGGTTCTCAAAACTGTTGAAGACGCAGTTTGGGGTTGAGGGCTACTGAACTACATGTAATCACACTAGTAGTGCACCTATACATTTTGCAGTAGCTCTCTGGTAGTTCAACTGCATTCCTCTTCGAACCAACAAGTTGAATTGCTTTTTTTTGCTCTTTTTTTCGGTACTGTAACTTCTGTATTTTTAAGCATTCTTTTATTTGTTTTGTTCCATATTTATTCATTTATTTAGCCTGTTGCTATATTTCTTAATACATTTATGTATTTCCATGTTTATTTTTTCATTACTGTAAATTTGCATCATCCAAAATATAGATTTCTTCGATTTCAAAACTATCCAGATAGGAAATATCTTGAAGAACAAGAATATGGAATTTTTGGTATCAGCATAACAAAATGTATACTTTATACATAAATATTGATTTGCACAGTGTTAAATGCACTACAGAATGAATTTTCTATGTTTAACAAATGTATAAAAAGGTCAACAGTGCCCAAGCCATGTCTGCATAATTTTTTTCCTATAGTCTACTTAAAGGCGTTGACACACCAACCCGATTATCGGCCGTCGGACAGTCTGGCGAGGTCGGTGACTCAACTCTGTTTGGTGTGTTCTGTGCTGTCGTCAGTCAGAGGAGCCGTCGGCTTTAATTTGGGCCGATTTGACTTGTTGAATCAGCCAGTGAGCAGTCGGACTCAATGACCAATCTGAAATGACGAGCGGGATGAGCGTGATGAACGGCTCTCAAAATTTGACAAAACTCTTTCAAACTGACCTTTGTCGATCAAAAAAAGACAGATTCAGCAACTGCATGGCCTATGTCTCGTTTAAAATTTTTTTTCAGAAACACGTTTCGGTGAACTATTTTTGTAAAATACGAGATCGTATTCCGAACGAGCCGCCATTATGCTCGGCTTTGAAATTCAGGAGAAGCCAGACCTACGTGACGCGTTCGTCATTTAATTTTGGGCAACAATACAGATTAGCACCGCCTGCTATGGGGATGTATTACATCTCGTGCACGGGCAGAACGTACGCTCGGCATTGCTTCGGTGTGTTCCAAGGCATTTTTTGGACCGACAGGACCCGAATGATCAGTCCAACTGCCTTTTCTGCCGACAGTCGGCCGTCGGGTTGGTGTGTCAGAGCCTTAACACGTCTGTATTTCAGCATTCTTTTATTTGTTTTGTTTCATATTAATTCTTTTATTTAGCCTTTTGCTATATTTATTAATACATTTATTTATTTCCATGTTTATTTTTTCTATATTATTATTATTACTGTATTTATTTATTCTTTTTTTTTTTAAATGTTTTATTTATAGGTCCATGCAATGATGCAGGTGAGGTGGACAGTTGTTATATAACACTACTTATATTTACTTCACTTCCAGAGCTGGGACAAAAATTTCCCCTTGTATTTTTGGCCCAGGCGGCCCACACCCACCGTGATTGGTCAGACACATTCTGCAGACAGTCCTCTTAAAATGTGCATGCATTCTATGATATGAGTTGCCTAGTGTTCTGCGTTCATGTGATAGTTTTGGATCCTTCAAGAGGGATCTCAAGACTTATCTGTTGATCTTACACTTAAATAATTAATGAATTCTTAGTTATGATTTGTATATTTATGGTATTTGTTTATTTTTTTTATTATTATTGATATTTGATATATGCCATTGTTGTTATTATTACTATTTTGCTTAATATCGGCTTAGCAACTTTTAACAGTTTACTCTTAATTTTAACTATTGTAAGATTCATATGTTGTCACTTTGGACAAAAGTGTCTGCTAAATACAATAACCATAACCATAACCCTTCCCAAAAGCTACAATAAAGCTGAGAGTAGTATATGCCCTGGAAAAGAGCACGCGCGCACACACACACACACACACACACACACACACACACACACACAGAGCCTCCCTCCCTTCCTGAGAGTCCCTGTTAATTTGCTTACTCCTTACCACGTCGTCATCTACTCTCTCTTCCATCTTTTCCTCACTCGCTCCCATGGCCCTGTCATGGTCACTCTCCTCCTCGTCGTCTTCTTCCCTGTCATGATGTTGTTTCTGCTTCTCTGTATAGCCAGCCACCTCTCCTCCTTCCTCTACTTCAGGTAATGCTGATGTTGAAGCAGCTAGTTACTACAGCCCCAAACATGTCAGAAATGTTGGCACATTTTGAGGCATCCTGTAGATTCTTAATCTTTTTCTCCCGTAATTTCTCTGCACCTCCCTTGCGCTTTGGTGGTCGTTCGTCCATTTTAACGTGGATGCTAAACTTCCAGCATAACTATGACAGCTCGTGTCTCAGGGCCGGTGTTACACCGAAATCTGTGACCCATCGAGATCGGTGTCCCCCTACCTCAACCTGAACCAAACCCCTGTCCCTAACCTTAACCACGGAAGGGGGCGCTACGCTTTTAACAGGAGGGACACAGATCACGACGGGTCACAGATTTCGGTGCAACACCGGGAGTGGGGTAGGGGGTTCCTGGATTTGATTGGGTCAGGCCAGTGCCAATAAAGAAAATCAACCAATGGGCCGCTGTCAGTTCTTTATTGGCCGGCGCGGCCAAAAAATAAAAAAATAAAATAAAAAAGGCTTATAAATTATATCGGCGATTTGGCCCAAAAGTGCATCGGCCCACCGGGACAATTTCAGGTATGCCAGATGGCCAGTCCAGCCCTGTTCACGTCTCAAGGTGGAGCTGTCAACTCATATAATGCCGGCTAGTGAAATGAATAATAATGCATCATATTTTAATTGTGATAGCCTATTTTGTGAATTAAATCTGAATCTGAAACGTAACCATATCACGTTTTGAGGGCGTGCACTGCACTGGTAGAGTTACCCAACTTCCCTTACCAGCCGCTGCACAAACATTGTAGCGCCACTCAACCAGTGAAAACCCAGAGTCTTATATAAGAGTGTGACAGATAAAAGGGGCAGATGCACAGCCCCTATCCATCAGTCACCGAGCTGCACTGGAGCTGCTGTGAAGGCGCAAACCTGAAGAACACGCAGAGATGTCCGCATGTGAGTTTGAATCGCTGGAGAAATCTCTGGAGTCCCACCTGCCAGAGGCCGAGCTGTCAGAAGTGAAACGCATCTTATTCGGAAAGGACACACAGTGAGTTGTCGCGAGAGTAGCTACTTGTTTAACTGTGGTGAACCGAACCAGTCTTATGGATCATATCATTTTCTATTCAATTTGTTCCTGGTAAATTATTATTCTGTTGCGTGGACTTTGGTCAGCTGTGTAAGATCTGCAGTGTTCAACACACAACCTTTAACCTGTGCAAAGAAAGGATTACTCATTAAAATGTTTAAAACATTTTAGTTTCTGTGTCCAAGTAGGCCTCTTGCTACACTTAATAATGGTGTTATTGCTGAAAAGCACAAAGGCAAAAACTAGGAAGGGGTATTAATCCGGACCTCTGTTTCTTTATGAGTCACATCTCCAGTTATGCTCAAGGGAGAATAATGAACTGAAGAAGTAAATCACAAACTAGGGCTGCAACGAACAATGACTTTAATTATCGATTAATCTGCATATTATTTCATTGATAACTCATTTTGTCCAAAAAATGTCCATAAATAGTAAAATATTGTTTTATTATATCCCAGAGTGTAAGGCAAACTATTCAAGTACTTTGCTGAGTCCAACCAACAGTCCAAAACCCAAAATGTTCAGTTCACTAAATAATATGACAAAGAAAAGCGGAAATTCTTCACATTTTAGAAGCTAAAAAGGCAAAAATCTCTCAAAGATCTCTGCTCTGTGGTGTTTGGACTGAAACTGAAGAATACACAGAAACCAAGGGAGCAAAGGTTTTGCTCACTTCTTGCTATTGATTTAAAGGCCTAAGAGACACCTGTAAACAATTTAATTTGTTTGGTTATTACAAGGAATCAATGTTAGATCTTCTTCCTATCTTCTGTTTATGGTGAAACGCAAGGGTATTTATAGGTTATTTGACAGTATTTTTTTTTAATGCATTCAATTTATCTAAGTGACAAGGATAATACAATACAACATAGAACATGGCTGCACGATCTATACGTGTTGCACAACCTCTTCACATCTGACTATTTGCTTTTAAAGTTATAGTATTTCAAATATTAGAATACACTTTCCTATGTGTATATTAAGAGACTAGAAAAAACTGACCTACCTCATGTCTTTATGTAAATTACATCCAAATGCATTTTGAGAATAATGTCAAATCACTATTCTGGTGTAGCCCTGTATATTGTTTTGCATGTTTTGAAAACATCACATAAGGGTGTCCATTGTGGAAATACTCATGAAGAATCTTGTTTATCACAGGAAGTTTGACCTGCCTGCATGTGCTGTGAGTGCTGCCGTTGAGCGTGACTTTGAGCTGAAGGGTTACAGGTTTGAAGCTGCACAGGAACAACTGAGGCCGCCAAGAAGGATCCGTGTGGGACTCATTCAGAACCACATAGTTCTGCCCACTGATGCTCCCATCCTGGACCAGGTCAGGACTCAGACACGTTATTAAACAGGCCTGTCGTGGTTTAAGTGGGATAGAGACGGACAGGGTGCTGTACATTCTTAAAACTGCAGGTAAAAGTCACTCTGCTTGTCCCCTCCACAGGTCAATGCCATGCATAGCCGGATTGGTGAAATGGTTGAAGTGGCAGCCATGTGCGGTGTAAACATTGTCTGCTTTCAGGAGACCTGGAGTGAGTGTTTTAATGAGTCAGAACTAGGGCTGGGTACCAAACTTTGATATTTTTAATCACCGACCAAATTACCTCCTTAGTATTGAGTAATTAATTATATAATGCCTTGTCCGTCATTACCAAATATGAATACCTAAGGAGTAGAGCTCATCAGTGTCAGTGAGCCAATAAGCACACAGCATGCTTGTACCATGCTTGTGATTGGCTGTCTAACATTACACACCATAGAGAAATGCAGGAAAAACTCCACGCTATGCACAGAGACGGGGCTCACACATGTGTATGTTGTTGTATTTTGGGAAGCTTGACTACAGTGTGCGTCAAATAGGTGTAAAGTAGCTGAAACATTTTTTTTACCGTAATGTGGTGTGTTGTAATGTCTTTTTGTTAAAATGGATTTTTTTTAAATTGATAACGTTCAGGAACTGGTATGACGATAACGAAAAGTTACCCAGCCCTAGTCAGAACTGCACATTACATATTGGCCAGTTAACAAAACTAACCTTTCTTTTGCTGTCTCCAGCCATGCCCTTTGGTTTCTGCACCCGTGAGAAAGAACCATGGACGGAGTTTGCAGAGTCTGCTGAAGAAGGAAACACCACACGCTTCTGCCAAGAGGTGGGATTACAGAGTTCTGCCACAGTGCAATGATATGCTTTACTACAGTACATAAGCCCAATAATAACACTGTGATTTTCTCATTAGCTGGCTAAAAAATACAACATGGTAGTTGTTTCTCCAATTCTGGAGCGAGAGGTGCTGCACAGCACTCTGTGGAACACAGCAGTGGTGATCTCCAACTCTGGAAATGTGCTGGGAAAGAGCAGGAAGAACCATATTCCCAGGATCGGAGACTTTAATGAGGTTAGTGTGTGATTTCCGTACATGCAGCTGTATGAAATTAGGCAAAGTGCTTTGTTCACTGTGTTTCTTTTATACTCAGTCTACATATTATATGGAGGGCGACACTGGCCACACAGTGTTCCAGACACAGTTTGGGAACATTGCTGTTAATATCTGCTACGGGCGCCATCACCCTCTCAACTGGTTCATGTACAGTATGAATGGAGCGGAGATCATCTTCAACCCCTCAGCTACTGTTGGAGCTCTCAGGTAATAGACTCAATGGAGTAAGTAGTATTCCTCCTGGCATTGCTGCATTGACAATTGCTACAATGATGTCTAATTTTTTTGGTATTATTCATTTATTTTCATCAGGTTAAGTTTTTACCAGTGGTGCAGTCTATGTGATACGCAGGAATACGCCATATACCCACTAGGAAAAGTCAAGGATTTCCATATACCCACTTACAAAAGCGCAAGGATAATGATACGTAACAATGATTGTTTTTTGTGACAGAACTTTCACACTTACGTTCATAAATTCACCCCGCCAATCTTGCGAGTCGCATAGGAACAACAACTCAGTTGCTTGGCAGTCATTCTCTGTGCAAATTTGAAATTAACTAATGTGAATCACTGGAATCACACTTGAAACAAAAGCAAATTTAAACTACACAGTATTTTGGTAAGCCTGCCCATTAAACTATACTGCTGCTTCGAATGACACTGTAGCAGACGTTAACGGTACAGAAACTACAGAAAATGAGCCAGATAAGGCTGATGCTATATGCGATAACGTTATAAAATACTTATAGGGTTGACGCTCTGGGACGATTATGACGCTGGGAGGGAAAGATCACAGTGTACTCACTACAAAAAACTAGACTACACCACTGGTTTTAGCCTGTGATTATTTTTATTTTCTCTTTTCATCATAAATTGACTGTAAGTCACAATGCCCACCAAGAGCCAGTTTCTGCCTTTTAAAAGGAAGTTTTTCCTTGCACCAAAGGCTTGCTTTTGGGGGGAATTTTAAGGTCTCTGTAAATTTTGAATGTGGTCTAGACCTCCTCTATCTGATGTGATTTGACACTATAAATAAAATGTAATTGAACAGTGGTACCTATTCCCTCTGTTCCCCCCAAAACTAGACCTGTTGCTGTTGCTATACATATACTGTACCGTACTGAAGTTGTTGTTAGTTATTGTTTTATTAACATCAATAATAATGTTTTTTCTTGTCTACAGTGAGCCCATGTGGTCCATTGAGGCCAGGAATGCAGCAATAGCTAACCACTGTTTCACTTGTGCAATCAACCGTGTTGGGACGGTAAGTCAGTCTGCAATCATTCACAGAGGTCTGATAAATGACAGCATATGAGAGCTCACAGAGTTGCGCTTTTGACAATCAAGTTCATGGTCGTAGCCAGATTTTAGACATAAAGTGTTGTTTTCTTTAAATCTGGTTTGGTTAGAAAACATTCATGATTTTTAAACATTTTTTTTTTGTTGTAAATGCTACAAAAATTTAGATTAAAAAAATTACAATATCCTAACGGCATTATGGGAGAAATCATGAACCACCTGAGTTACTCTTTGAATGTAAGTGGGGTTTTTCTCAGTTCTCCTCCTCATCCGCAGTGTGTTATATGTTACGCCAAACTGTTTAGGCTTGTGGATTAGGCAATATTTCTTCAGACCCAGCCTGATAGAGTCAAGTTGTTGTTCTTGTGAGCAGATTTGTTTTGATTCAGTTCGCGAGTAAGAGCATTTTGCAACGGCAGGTTTTTCTTGATGGAGGGGTTTTTCAGTTTCCTTCCTTTGTTCCTTTGTTTTTTTTCTCTGTGATTCTTGTGTTTTTTATTTCTAGTTTTCTCTCTTTGCCAATGCTTTTTCAGTTTGTTCCTACCCCTTATTACCTCTTGAAGTGTATTTCTCAAAGCTTTCATCTCTCTTGATCATCTTGCTCGTGTTTTAACAAAAATACACTTTAAGTAAACATAGGCGGAAAAAAATATACATTAAGTATAAGAAATTGAAAAAATAGAATTAGTTATAATAATAATAGTAATAAATCAAACATATTTACAGAATAAACATCCTTCTATAAACAGACAGTATATAGTCACAGATGTACAGATGAGTAAGGTGCGGATGGGTTAGGGTTAGGGTTAGGGTTAGGGTTAGGGTGTTGCCCATGATTGATGCCAGCCTGGCTAGCATCCTCCTCTCCCCCACCTCCTCTATGGTGTCCAGAGGGCAGACCAGAACAGAGCTAGCCCTCTTTACCAGTCTGTTTAGCCTTTTCCTGTCCCTCTCTGTGCTCCCAGCTCCCCAGCAGGCTACTGCATAAAAGATTGCAGACGCAACCACAGAGTCATAGAATGATTTTAACAGAGTCTTGCACACACCAAAGGACCTCAGCCTCCACAGCAGGTGGAGACGGCTTTGGCCCTTTTTGTACAGGACGTCTGTGTTTTTGGACCAGTCCAGTTTATTGTTGAGGTGAACACCCAGATATTTGTATGTCTCCACCATCTCAATGTTTTACCTTACCTTACCATACCAGGCAGCCTCCTGCGAAAGTCAACCACCATCTCCTTTGTCTTGCTGGCGTTGATGTGAAGGTGGTTTGACTCACACCAGTTGACAAAGTCCCCGATGACCTCCCGGTATTCCTGATCATTCTCCTCTGATACCCTCCCAACAATGGCAGTATCATCAGAGAACTTCTGCATGTGACAGCTGCTTGTCTTGTACCTGAAGTCCGCTGTATACAGGGTGAAGATAAAAGGAGCAAGCACGCTACCCTGTGGTGCTCCTACTGCTCATCACCACACCAGACACACAGTCCTGGAGCCTCACATACTGTGGTCTGTCAGTGAGGTAATTGATGGTCCATGCAGACAGGTGGGGGTCAACACCAGCTCCCAATAGCTTCCCCCAGAGCAGTGATGGTTGGATTGGATTGAAAGCACTGGAGAAATCAAAAAACATGACCCTCACAGTGCTCCCAGTGTTCTCCAGGTATGACAGTGATCTGTGTGATAGATAGATAATGGCATCCTCCACCCCTATGCCTGGTTGGTAAGCAAACTGTAGGGGGTCCAGTTCTGAGCTCACCAGGGTTCTCAGGTGTCACAATACAATCCTCTCCAAGGTCTTCCGCTTTTTGATGCAAACGCACATGTTTTGCATCATTTGGGCCGATCGTCCAAACGAATCCTGTAAACACACTGCCTGAAAACGCACTTTTTTGAAACCTGGTCCCAGGGTGAAAAATATCGAAAACGGCTTCCTTTTTGCTTCGTTTGGACGGTGAAGCTGCATACGTGCGCATCGATGATGTCATCGCCACACCTCTCGACCTCTAACGTTATGTAGCTAACATTAAACGTCGCTAAAGTAACTGACGCTCCAGCAGGGACGTAACGTTAACGTTGGCTGCTATGGTTAGCTGTTATAAGTGGAAGTAGACAACTTATCAACTAACTAGCTAATCTGTCTGCTTATCAACTCCTTGAACGGATTAAAGTAACTTTTAGCACGGCTTATTGTAGAAAGGCTACCACAAGAAAAACGTGTAGATTATCAAAAAGACATTGGATCATTGATGTTTGTTTGATTGCCGATGTTAGCTAGCAGCGTTAGTGCGCTAACGTTAGCGCTGCTAGCTAGCGTGCTGCAATCATGTCCGATGGCAGACAGAATTGCAAAATAAAAAGCAATCCAACAGCACATTATACAATGTAAACAAAGACACGTTTTCTTGCGGCGGCCTTAAAGTTATTATAGTCTAGCATGTTATGATCGGGAGTGACTGAAGACTATGCTCTTCTTCTCCGTTTTTGGTGAATTTCTGTAGCAGAAACAGCGCCACCTATAGGCCTGGAATATGAAGTAGCGTGTTGAGTCTTTTACAAATGGATCTGTTTGGACGCACATTTTTTTTACACGGTTACAGGCAAGACGGGGAAAAAAAAGATTGTTTTGGTACGTGTGGACGTGGCCTAAGTCTGAAGTGGTTGGGTTGGGTGGTTTTAGTTTTAGGTACTGGGACCACACACAAAGTCTTCCACAGGACTGGAACTCACTCCAGACTCAGGCTCAGGTTGAAGATGTGCAGGATGACCACACTGAGCTGATCTGCACAATATTCACACAATCTTTCTTTCTTTCTTTCCCTTTCCCCTGCTATAATCTGCCTACTCCGCCTGGCTCTTATATGGCCTGATCCACTGGACTGTCTGGGGGAGTTTCTGGGTGATCTGGGCCCTTTCATTCAAATCACTGATGGTTTTTATATTTCCATCTTCCACCAAAATAGGCTAACGATTGTGTCATAACCACGCGACTTACTGTTGCACAGTAGAGAAATTACCGTACAGTACAGGAGAAGCTCGCAGGCAGTTTCGACTCACATTAGCTGTTTAAGTTTAATTACTAATGTTAACTAGCATTTTAGTTAGCAATAATTAGCCTGTGCCTATGTTATCTCCTTACATATACCTACGCTCTCCGTCTCTGCAAGATTTCAGACAGGTTGCTCACATCACATATACGTCTTCAAGCTCAGTTTGAGGCTGCTCAGTAACGCTCAGCCATCACCGGAAAAGTGCTTCTAATATCCTTCACTGGTCTCCGTCCAGAGCAACGGGATCTGTTGGTCCATTTTATATATGTCAATGCATGTAGTAGATCTGGAGGGTGGACAAGGGGGTCCTCAGCAATATAGTTGACCTTGTGGTTGCCTGATGTTATTGCTTTTTATATATGACAGTGTTGTAACGTGGCACACATTTTGAGCAACCACAAAATAAGAGTAAATATTGCTGAAAATTCACTGCTTTTAGTTTTATAGAAACTTTTCACTCTACTTTTTCATCTGGTAGGCTAAGTATTTTATTCATTTTAAAAACATCTTTTATTGTTTTTTATCAAACTGAAATGATAATCCCTTGTTTGAGGACAAGTGATTTTGTGGTTAATGGGCTCACATATAAAAATATAATTCATTAAATTAAAAAAACAAACTCGTGAAAAAAGTTTACATTTGTGCAAAAGACCCTCAGATGATTAACCCTGAATATTTATATTCATCAACAGAATTAGCACTTTTCTTAGTGGGACATGTTTTCGCCAAATTCTCAAGAAAGTATACATTACTGATTACTATCCTAAAGACTATTTACACACCCAATTCATCCCAAAATTGGAAGTTACACAGCAATAGGTTGTGGTAGCTATGGCCCTCTTCAGGGGTCTCCACTCAGCTCAGTTCACTGTTGGGAGCCGGTGTGACTTTATGTTTATTTGTGTATTACACACAGGAACATTTCAAAAGTGAATTCACATCTGGTGATGGAAAAAAAGGTAAGAGATTTATTTCCTAGAATTGAGAAAATTAGCTTAAGGGCGTTTTCACACATACCTCATTTGGTCCGGACTTTCGGACTTTTCAGTTTGATCCGAAACAAAATTACAGGTGTGAAACCTCCCCAGGACCACGGTCCGGATCAAAAGACCAAATTTTGGTTCGACCAAAAGAGGTGGTCTCGGTCCGGACCAAACTGAACCATGGTCCGGTTCGTTTACAGTGTGAAAGCATTTTTTGGATGGTTCGGACTTTCGGACCAAATAGAAGAAGCTCTGGCAGGCTCTCCTTGTGTTACAAGACCGGGGAATAGCTCTTTTAAGGAATAGCTCGGTGCTTAGTGTGTAGGCTACATGAGAGAGTGAAAGTGACGGTGAATGCGCTCAGAGCAGACAGCTGTCGGCTATTAGAGCAGAGAATACATCAGCATTTTATTTGTTAAGTGGTAGTAAATGTACAGTGTAGGTTTCCGTTTGTCTCTGAATAAATTCTCCAGAAAGTTCCAGTGTCTTGCTTCTCAACATCACAACAAAACAAAAAGAGCCGCGGCTGTAGGGGAGAGCAGCAGTCAGCTGAAAAAACTCCGACACAGAGAGAAGATACGAGAGGATGGGGAAGCCCGTCTACAAACCAATCAATTATAAGTATCTGGACGTATGTGATGACGGCAGGATGTAGTTTTGTCACGTATAGATCTTTAGTGCGCTTGCATAACTGCAGTGTGAAACCAAAACTTACCAGATCAAATGTATACAATGTAACAAAAACATGAACCTTGGTCCGGACCTTGGTTCGGACTTTCATGTGTGAAAACGCCCTAATTTTCATTTAGCTTCTTTAACCTGTAAATGTGCATTAGTATGTTTATTCTTACGGATAACCTGAATATTTTGTGATGTTGCAGTATTTATTTTATCTATAAATGTATTTGTGTTTTCCTAGTCTGTCATGTTTGGTCCTACATACAGTGTTTCAGTACCACTTAGAGCTCTCCTGACTTTTGCAGCTCACCATGACTTCGGACACTTCTATGGATCGAGTTATGTGGCTGCTCCTGACGGCAGCCGCACCCCGGGGCTCTCCAGGACCCGTGACGGACTCCTGGTGGTAGAATTGGATCTCAACCTGAACAGACAAATCAGCGACAAATGGAGTTTTAAGGTAAAAACTAACTGGGAATTGCATACAGTATGTTGCCTTCCTGTATGTCACATTTTGACCTACTTTAATGCTACATCTACACTACTATCGACGCAAGAGTTTTAGCTCCAGTCGCAGAACTAATCTCCGTCCATAGTCTATATCCATGACGTTCCACGTCCGGGATTGCTCCGTTGCCGCCGGAAATTCCCCCGGATTTCAATCTTTTCGGCCGGATGTCCATTACCTTCCGCTTTCTTTGCGTTGGAATTTTAAACTCCGTTGGATTTATGAGGACTATGGTTAACTGGTCCTCAGATCTCTGCAGGGTAAATCCAGACAGCTAGCTAGACTATCTGTCCAATCTGAGTTTTCTCTCGCACGACTAAAACAACGTTTGAACGTACACATCTTCCACCCAAACAAGTTCCTTCCCGAGGCTTTGCAGCGTCACTGTGGCTCTGCCCGGTGCTTAGCGCCGCCCATGACAATTGTGATTGGTTTAAAGAAATGCCAATAAACCAGAGCACCTTTTCCTCCCATCTCAGAATGCTGTGTGAACTCCCCAGACCCTTCTCTGCAGCGCTGTGGAGGAAGGTCTGGCAAAGCGAGATTACATTCATATAAACACGTCTGACAATGCATAAAACATGACCATTCGTACATGCTGGGCAAGGGCGTGTTGGTGTAAACAGGAAGCAGTCTGACGTTACTCTGCAGTTGACAATCATGGATGTACTGTGTACGTTGAAAACAACAACAATAACGAAAAGTAAGACAGGGATTTATTTGCTTGGACCGATGACAAAGTGGAACTTTTACTAAAAGATTTGTAAGCCTACCTAACCGATAAGACCGACTGACGTGCATTGTTGTTTCCAAAGGAACATGCCTGTCCAGAATACAAAACAACCCAAGTGTTTTCAAATCAAAATGGGGACAGCAGTGTTTCCAAAGTCTCCATTCTCGGAAATGCCGTATTATTGTGGATGCGAGGCATAACTTAGCAAATATCTTTTCCATTCAGTTGTTGAAAAGATATTTGTTTTTAAAGCTATAGTGCATAGTTCCTGTCTCCCCCATGAGGAATTCTAAGTAATGACAAACAAAACTGTCGGCGCATCCACATGACACAAGCCTTCCGTGATCGCGCACCACCCCCACCCCTCCTCCACGCAGTTACTAGTAGCCAAGGAGGACACGGAGGATTAAAAAAACATGATGGTCGCTTCAGAAGAGGCAATTATCTTCACTTAATTTTCTGAGCGCGAAAGTCACCGGACGACACCAGTTTCTGAACATAGCCATACTGAGAAATACAAAGAGAGTTGTGCGGAGCTGATAGTCTTAATTAGATTTGTATTAATTAATTTGGCAATGGCTTGAATGTAACAGACGTTCAGTGATATACAAAAGTTACGCACTAAAGCTTTAAACAAAAAACGTAGTAGTGTCCCATATATAACCAAGGTTTATGTGTTCCTGCAGTGATTGGTTGGTTGTATATTAGACATACTTGCTAAAGATTGCAAAGGTTTTAAGAAGATTTGTATTATGTAAACACCATTGTGTCAAGAATACAATCTATTCTCCTGAACTACTGTTAATCTATGTACCTTACTTTGCAGATGACAGGGCGATATTCTGAGTATGCAGAGGAACTTACCAAGGCTGTCAGACATGACTTCAAACCCAACATAGTGAAGGAATAGATGATGTTCTACTATAGTAGATTTAAGTTTGAAACAAACCAAGTTCAGTTATTTTCTTTTCCCCTAAAGTTGGGGATTGTTTTATTAGGAATAACCCCTTGAGAAGTAGCATCTCTTTTTTGAGGGGGTCCTTTTTCTTCTGCATAATTTGTCTGTATTTGTTTGTATGTCACATTGTTGGCATTTTCTTGGTTCTATCACTGTATGGCAGAACACTACATTCAAAGTCAAACCAGTGTTCTTTATAAGTGGATAACTAACTTTTCTTGATTTCATTGTTGATCATTTAACACAAGCCTGACTTTTTCAGTTGTCTAAAAATGTATATGGAGCTGTTGACAGATCAACAAGTCCTTAAAGCGAGACCATGTAACTGTTGCTGAACAGTGGCCGCTGCAGTCACAAGTGCCAATTATGGGTTAATGCTAAATGCTAAAACTGTTTTGTAACTGTAGCATAAGGTAGGGAAAGTTCACAAAGTCAGTGAGTTACACATTAATATCTATCTTAAGTTTGCTAATACTAACTATAGTTAGCCACTGTCTGTAAGCCAAAGGTCTAACTAGACCAAGAAAGGCTGTAGCAGCTGAGTGCATTAAATTGAACAAGGGTTTGTTTTATTATATGAATTCAACTTTTTTTGTATCCTGGTATAGGTCATTTCATACCTTGATAACAATATACATCACGATATAGCATGTTTTCTGGTAATTTAATAAAAAAAATAGTCTATATGAAATAACCACATGGTAAAGCCTATTTTTGTATAGTCCTGTATGAATTAAACACTTCATAATACGAATTAAAAGTACTAAGAATTTTGTCATTTTATTGAGAAATTTAGTGCTAAATGAACATAACGCGCAAGGATCAGCAACATTTACCTCACTTGGACATGTTATGTTCATAACATGTCCAAGTGAGGTAAATGTTGCTGTAACACAAATGGGCTGCGGGTTTTTCGACACTGCGATAGAAATGATACCGAAAAAATATATAAGATAGTCGTTTAGCCGATATAGTGTACATCGTCCAGCCCTAGTCTCACTTTAAGGTCAAACAATCATCTGCATGACTTTTAAAGACTTTATAAAGATGGATCCAACAAATTTTCATTAGAGGCACCAATAGAAAATTGTTATAACCATTAAATGATCAAATTAATCAATCAAATGAAAGCATTTAGGCTATTTTGGCTGATAAGGTAGATGTCCTCTCAGGACTGTGTGGGCATCATTTACAGAATGTGGTTGACTGACGGCTCCTTCGCTCTCTAGTGAGCTTTGTTGCACCTACTGCGGGAAAAATATTACATCTTTATTGTTCTTAGCACAAAGAGTTTGGTGACGTCACATCAAAATGTACAACCATTTTATTATGACAATTATTAGTTATTCAATTCATAGATTATAGGGTGCTGATAATCTACTCGATAGGAGATTTTAGGTTAATATGCTTTAGGGGAAATACGGTTGGTTGGACTACTGATGTTTAAGATAACTTTGTTTATGATTATTAAATCTGTCCTCCCAAGAACCACGTTAGTTATATTAGGCTCATATTAGCTGGCTAATATTGGAATGGCCTATATTAATAACTTGTATGACAAAATTACCGAGATCAGATTGCGCCAACCTTTGGCAAAATGTAAATATAAAATTAGGGTTTAAAATGGAAGTGTCTTAATTAAATACATGACAAGGGTGGAGTAAATGTTCAAATCCTTTTATCACAACATATAATAAATGCCCCTCTATGTTTAATAAAAAAAATAAGGTTTGTGGTTTAAAATGTGTTGTTTGTTCTTCCCAAAAAACACAACCAGGAATACATCATTTTTTTATTTATTCAGAAAAGCAATTACATGGTATATTTTTTATTTATTTAAATAACACATAATTATGTCTGGTTTAAAGTGTAGTGCAAAAACATATACACAATACCAAAATAAAACTAAGTGACAACGAGGAGACGACCTAGTCTTCACAACAGAGAACATGAGTCAGAATTACTCCTTTGTACTGCCACCCGATCAAAACAACCATACCACTTATCTATTTATCCAGCATGTTGCCACGACACCAAAACACAAAATGCCGAGCTGGTTTTTCTCTCTCCAGTTAAGTGAATAAAACTGATGAGTTCATGTTTCAGTATGTCAATCCATTGTCCATGTTCTTCTGCAGGCAGATTGAGTTCCACAGACAAACTTTGGGGTTTTGCATTGAACTAGTTGTCATTTGACACGCAAGTCACACTTCAGAGCAAAAATTACCTGAGACTCTCAAAACTACTTCCTGTATTCCCTGTCGATAGAATCATCAGAATTAGAAGTGACGGAGAGGTGAGTTAGAAGGATTTCTTTTAAAAAGGCAAGCGGAGGTGAGGCTGGAGGCTGCTGACGAGCCTCTTCAGGACATCAACACTTAACAGGACAAATAAATTAGATACACTAAAATGTTGTCATCATCAGCCCTGAATTATGCGCACACTATTTCCTGGTAATTCCTATTCTATGTCATGATTCCCACATTTTATCCACTGCAGTTTCACAAATCTGAAATACTCACACTTTGAGATTTCAACAGCTCCAATATGGGTCATTAAAATTCAACAAAGATGCAATAAAATACATTTGAACTATCTGCTTATCTCAACAACAAAAAAAGTGGATTAAAAAAATAAATTCAACTTAGGTTATTCAAACTCCCAGCTGTTGATCCTTTACGGGTCGAGTGGTACTGACTGTGTAGGAGGGAATAATAGCGGTGAATCTGCAGCAGTCATGTCATCAGTTGGGCTCATTAGCACCGGAAAGGAGGGCCCAGGGGATCTGCGACAACTGACACCAGGGGGAGCCACAAGTCCGAGACTGTCGAACCTGCAGCATCAGAAGATCACTACAATGGTGAGCTGAGGACAAGAGTGAAATCCAAACCCATCTTCACTGTCCATCAACTCTCCTTAAAGACCAACAGGATATCCTCATCTGTCCCATAGCTCCGCCGAGCCTCCTCAAAGTTACTGACGCTGGTGCAGCACACCCCTGAATATAAAACATACACACACACACACAACGTGTTACTACAGTAGCAGTCAAAGGATTATAGTAGTACAAGAATCAGCTAATTGTCTTTTTCCTGTTTTTTAGCCACTAGCAGTGTGGCAATGTCGTTGTTTCCTCAAGTGTCACAATGAGGTTCACATGAGTGAAATATCTCAACATCTATTGGATGGATTGCCATGAAATTTGGTACAGACATTCATGTTCCCCTCAGGATAAAGTGTAATACTTTAAATGATTCTTTTACTTTACACATAGTCTATAGCCACGACGTTCCACTTCTGGGATTGCTCTCTTTCAGCCGAAAATTCCATTGGATGTCACTCTTTTCGCATGTCCGTTACCTTCCACTTTCTTTGTGTTGTAATTTTAAACTCTGGTTGATTTCTGAGGACTATGGTTAACTGCTCCTCAGATCTCTGCAGGGTAAATCCAGACAGCTAGCTAGACCAGTGGTTCCCAACGTTTTTTCCTTGGCGCCCCCGCTACTTAAGTCTAAGAAAAGCTGAGCCCCCCCCTCCGAAACCGAAGTTGAGGTAACTCTCGAGATACAGTCTTACTTTCTTTTTTGATACAGAGGAGTTATCAGCACTTTTACGTTTCTCCACCATGTTTTATTCATAAAATAGTGATGCCGTGGCGGCAGGAAAAATGAGGATGATAGCAGCTAGCAGCTGACCTGATGACAGCAAGGGTCCCAGGTTAAGAGGTCCCGGAGGTTTGGCCTACTAAGTAGCCTGCCTACAATTTTAAGCGAGAACAAATATATGTAGCTTTTATACAGACTTTTGTATACATTATATATTCTAGTGTATTATCATAATTTGTTTAACGTGCACATATTTTTTTTAGGGCTGTCAATCGATTAAAAATTTTTATCTAATTAATTAGATAAAATTAATCGCATACATAATTAACGGTGCTTGAACCGATACTTTTTAAGAAAGTAAAAAAAGAAAAGAAAAAAAAGGGTACTAAACAACAGTTGGTGACATTAAAGAACGGCTTGTTTATTGCTAAGGCCATATGGTCAAAGTTAAATGATTTAATAATAATGTATAACAATAACATTAACTTATTTCACTAGTAAATTGCTGTTGAATGACAAAAACAGCAACCAGATAGGAAAAGGACATTTACAACAACTTCAAATGCACCACGAAGCTGTAGTCTACCAGTTTCATTGAACGCACCGTCTGTGTTGTTTTTCCGACGGCAGCTGCAGATTGTTACATACCGGTGTTGAATCCTCTACAGTAAAACACAGACAAACTTTACACCGTTTAGCGTTAGCTGTCAACATTGTAACCGTGTTTAATCCAGCTACTAGCTAGCGGTAGGCTAACGTTAGCTGCTGTTGAGTATAGTGTTAACTAGCTAGCGGTAGGCTAACGTTAGCTGCTGTTGAGTATAGTGTTAACTAGCTAGCGGTAGGCTAACGTTAGCTGCTGTTGAGTATAGTGTTAACTAGCGTCACATGCAGCGGTGTTTGTGTTGCTTGTAATGTCTGTTTCAGAGCATCAGAGAGAAGCGCAGACATATCAGTGGCACCAGATTTTCGTCTGTATGCAAACGTCAATATAGAATGGATTAATCTGCGTTAATTTTTTTAACGCGTTATTTTTTCTCAGATTAATTAATCGAAATTAACGCGTTATTTTGACAGCCCTAATTTTTTTTTATACCTCAACCTCAAACCAGATAAAGACTTGCGCCCCCCCTGTGATCTTTGCCGCCCCCCTGAGGGGTCCCCGGATGGTTGGGAACCACTGAGCTAGACTATCTGTCCAATCAGAGTTTTCTGTCACACGTCTTAAACAACCTTTGAACGTACACGTTCCACCAAAACAAGTTCCTTCCTGAGGCTATTTTGCAGCAGTACCGTGGCTCCACTCGCCGCTTAGCCCCGCCCAATACGATTATGATTGGTTTAAAGAAATGCCAATAAAGGATAGCACATTCTTCTCCCATCCCGGAATGCTGTTTGGACTCACCAGTCCCTCCTCCGCGGTGCTGTGAAGGAAGGTCTGGCAATGCGAGACTACTTTTCACATTGCAGCCTCATCTGCTCAAAATTTCAATGATCTCAAAAAGTTGGCTATTCCACAAACTGTTGTTGATTGTTTTGCATGCAGAATTAAAGAATTATCTTGGAGTTAACAACTAAAAAGTCTTCTAAATAAAACAGACTAAAATAAGCTTTGATCTAATGCTGCAACTAACAAACATTTTCATTAATCTATTAATTTTATTTTTTTGATTTATCGGTTAATTGCTTAGTCAAGTTGTCAGAGCCCAGGGGTGAAGACTTCATATTTTACACTTTGTCAATCTGTTATCTAATTATTATTAATTATGAAAAGCCGAAAATCCTTACTTGAAACTACAGTGTTTGCTAGATAAATGACCTAGATAATTAAACGAGTATCAGAAGTGTTGGTGATTATTTTTCTGTTTTATAACTTGTCAGTTAATCCACTAATTTTTTCAGCACTACTTTTATCGAAAAAGAAAACTAATATCCCTTTATGTGGCAAAAAAGAGGCAACAGGTATCAGGGCATCCAAGTCCTGATGTAACATCTGACACTGTTTCTTGGCATTATATTTTAAAAACTGACATTAAATCTATATTTTAAACTGTTTTCAGAAAGGCTCCTGTAACCGTTTTCTTATTTGATTACAGTTACGCAACATTCTGCCTGTGCTTTGGACATATGAGATTACTCACGGTCAGAATATGCAGGGTTGTTGTAGAAAACACAGCCAGTGGTTCTGTTGAAGCCACACAATACCACAAAGTGGCCCTGGTACTCTGGCTTCCTGCAGAAACACTTCTGGCCCACAGGCAGGAAGCAGCAGTATTTGACAGGCGAGGAGCACAGTTCACATGTCAAGACGACAGCGTTGACCAGCACTATGGCAACATGGCCATGCTCCAGATGAGCCTGGATTTCCTGAACTGTCACAGAGCTATGAGAAGACATCCACAAAGACATTTCATGTGTTAGATTTACTTTATCTAAGGCAAAAGCTGGTGGCTTGTCAAAGTGAATAAGTATTAACAGCAAAACTCACCATTTCTTTACCACCACACCTTTGCTCTCTGCTTTAAGGAAGAGCTCATTCACTCGGTCTTCTTCTGTATCAAAGTGTTTCTTATAGAAGGACTGCAAACCATACCAAAAGACAAAGCCACTATCATACACACAGAACTAGGAACATAACAATCTTGCTTGGACAGTACCATTGGTGTAGACTCAGCAAAGTACCTGATTCCTAAAGCCCTTATCAACACCCAGGGTCTGCGTGAAAAAGCAGTGTTTGATTCCTAGATGGCACATGAGGTAGGCCAGGTCAATAGTCCACACACTCTCTGTCAGCTTGAGCTCCCAGCATGCTCTCTGAAACTCCTCATCACTGACAGGATGGAGGTACCTGCAAGATTAGACAGTTAACCTGTGAATGCCTTGTCAGTTCCGTGTTTCTAGGCATTACAATTTCATTCTCATATGCTCGGTGTTTATTAATAGTTATTCAGAAGACCTTTGGCAGACTACATATAGCAAAACATTATTAACACTTACTTCAGGACCATCCTGGAGCAGGCTAACCCACAGTCCCAGTGGAACAGCTGCCGAATGACAGGGACGTTCAGCAAGACGGCATCCTCTGAGAAAACCCGTGGTGTTATTATTAATGTTAGTTACACTTTCACAGCTGTAAACTGACGCTGCTTTCGTAAACATTTCAAGCTAGCTCAATTCGTAACTTTATGTTTAAAGTTATTGACAGCAGGTCGAGTCACTCACCTGTCATTCTGTTGTATTCTTTCTTAGACAAGCGGCCCACTAGCTAACGTTAACTCAAGACAAGCTGGCCAGTCTTGTTTACAGCATTGAAGCCGCGGTTGGGTTTCTTCATGGATGCTTAGTAGCAGAAATCAGCTGCCCAACTGCAGTATTAGCTGTCAGGCTAACAGTATTAACGTAAACTAGTCTGTTGGCAGGTTCACTGCTTATACAGCGAAACTAGCTCCTCAACGCACACCACTGCTGAACATACAGTTAATAGTTAACTAAACAAATACGCAATATAAGTAAGAAAAACAATTTTTTGGCAAGTTTTTGTAACGGTGAAGCTCTGCTTCGGTTAGCTGTTGTTTGTTAGCATACTGAGAAGCCTCTTTCTTGTGTTTGTTCATGTTGGTCTGCTGTAAGTTATGCTGCCCCCGTGCGGTGCGGGGTGGTCTTCTTTAAAATGTTTCAGGCTATAAGGTAGGTTAATTTCATCAACAATCTACACTCATTTTCAACATTTCATCAGTTTTATTGAAGAATTCAAATGATGTGGAAGATCTATGTTTTTATGTCATTTTTTTTCAGAGCATGTTCAGCAGGTTCCCGCTGCAGAAAAATGTTCCCATGTTGATGAGACCATGTTAATGGGTTCCGTAGCTGGTGCCTGCTCCCATTGACACCTGTTTTATAAAAACAGAAGAAAACAGATTATCTGTCGAGTAAAATTATATGTTAACAAAAATTATATATAACACAATATGTTTTTCATTCAATACTAATTACTGTAAGCAGTGAGGAATGTAGAATGTGAAACTAAAGGATTGGCCGCTTACTGATTCAGTTTCAGCGTCCTCATTCAGATTTGTGACCTTCTGTTTGCGGTAACGATCTCTTTTACGCATGCATGTCAGCATAAACCAGTCAGTAACAACGGGGATCTGTAGGAAAACATCAAAGAAATTTCTAGAAAATTGCATTATTTTTAATCACATATTACGTACAGGATTGAACATGTCTACTCACCAATCTGAGGATTGATAATGCTGCACCCAAGTTCACTATTGTTGGTACAATTCCAAATTTCCCTGCCTGCGAGATAAAAGAACAAACCCAGATATTGTCAGAGCAAAGAGAACAACATTTAGCTGATGAAGTCTTTGCAACTTAAAGATTTATTCTGGCCTCACAGTTCCAAATACAATGACGTCAAACCGGATCCCGTATGCTTTGATTAAGGTTCTAGTTTCCTCTCCATCTTGGGTCTTGTAGTATTTTGCAAACCTAAAAGAAGTGTTTTTTTAAAAATGTTTTTATCCCCAACTTAATCCATTTATTAATGAGTATTTGTTAACCATGGTTTCACCTAAAGTTGTATCCAGGAGCCACATTATTGACCGGATGTTTGCTGTCCAGCCTGCGGAAGCTGTACTTGGGGTAACATTTCCCTGCCCACCAGTCCAGGTCACAGCTCCAGTCAATAATAATACCGAGGACACCACCCTTTAGAAACATACAATACAAATCATCCATTATCCAGCTGTGTATACAGTCTCCAAGTGTAGACAAATATGACACTATAAACACTTCTGACCTTACAACTGAAATTGGTGCAATATGTAATATATGTACTGTATTTAATCAAAAAAATACCACAATATGTCATCAGAAATTAAGGAAACATGCTAATTTGAAATACTATGTTTTCTGACAACAATACTAAAGCCAGTATTTTCTCCCTTTGAAATTTCCATTCCGTGACAGAATGTCTGTTTGTGTTTTGGCCTGTGTGTTGTTATCAACTGCCTATTTTGACAGCCCGGCCGGGTTGCCAGACATACTGTACCTGTAAAATTGCAAACCCAGCGCGCTTCAGCTTTAGTACAGCCATGGAAGCAGCAAACAAACAAACGGGATCAATGTTAATAGATTCATTCTACCCGCCCTAAAAAAAACTTGCCATCTTTCTGAATGATTGCATAACCAGAGACGAGGTAAAACACGGGTAAATATTGGAGATGCGTTTAAAAGATGGAGACAGCTTAGAGCCCAAAAGGACACCGAGTTGACTAATTTCCTCTTAAACAGGTAAGCGTTGAGCTTCATTCATTTATATTATGGCTAACGTAGGGATAGTCATTTTCATTCATTTCAACATTCATGTGCTTGCATTTAATTATATAGAGTACTCAAGGTTAGTTACTCGCAAAACTTTTTTAGACAAGGCCGGTGAAGTGATCCTGACTGGTACTAACGCCGCCATGCTAATACAAGCTAACTGCCAACGTAGGGTCCATGACATATGCCAGAAACCGCAAGTTTTGACTCCTAATGGAAACATGCAATTTAACTTTGGCAAAACACCCTTTAGCCTGAATTGTTGGATTGGGACACAGTATTCTCTACAGGTCGCTTTGAAATGTATGTAACGTTATGTTATTGTGGCTAACGTTACCATCGCAAGCTTCAAGGTTATGATATGTTGGACTGTAAGATGATTCCCACTTTTTTACAAACTGGCATGCAACCATAACGTGTAATGTACTGACTGAACAGTGTATAGACAAGCTGTATAACGGGTCTGGAAGTAGTAGTAGTACCGACAATCTCCTCCTTGCCGAAATTGTTCCCCCGCTTCTGTTCAGTGGGCGTAGCTGACAGACAGTGACTGTGCCTTGGGTACAGACGACCATAAGGTTGCGGTCTTTTTAGAGGCTGTTGCAGTGACGTTAAGCCGAGAAAAGGTGGCTGTCAGTCGGGCACAAAGCTCCGCAAGGTCGCAGTCTTTTTAGCGGTCGTTGTTGTTACGGGTAGTCGATAAAAGGTGGCCAGGTACAGAGCTTGGCGAGAGCACGGGATTTTATAACCGTCAACAAAGCAGCATCTAGCAACTCCGGTGCACTGTGGAGTAATGTCTGGCAATGTGAGATTAGCATCAAGCTAACATTGACATTGTGTGAAGTTGGGTTTAGCGTTCTCTAGTCTATAGTATATACTTGACGTTTTCACTTTCCTACCGTTGCTGCCGGAAAATCCGCTGGATTTCACTCATGTAGGCTGCATATCCGTTGCCTTGGGCTTCCTTTGTGTTGGCATTTTAAACTCTGGTCGATTTATGAGGACTATGGTTAACATTTTCTTAGATCTCTGCAAGATAAATTCAGAAAGCTAACTAGACTATCTGTCCAATCTGAGTTTTCTGTTGCATGGCTTAAACAACTTTTAAACGTACATGTCCACCAAAACAAGTTCCTTCCAAGCTTATTTTGCAGCGGCACTGCGGCTTTTTTTCCGGTGCTTAGCACCGCGCAAGACGGTTTAAAAAAATGCAAATAAACCAGAGCACGTTCTCCTCCCATCCCTGAATACTGTATGGAATAGCCAGACTCTCCTCCAGCACACTTTGGAGGAGGGTCTGGCAAAGCGAGACTAAGCCTTCTCAACTTGGCAACTCCTGTGAACTTCAACACTGGGGGGTGGGGGGGGGGGGCAGGGGAGACGACTCTTGTCAGTATTTTGAATTTGGACTGCAGTAACCATTTTAAACGCTAGCTGTCCTTATTACATATTGGACCTTTAAGGGAGAGAGAAGAGTGGAGAGGTAAATTATACAGAAATGAACATTTTGAAAAACTTGTGTCATATTTAATTCTGGCCATACCTTTACAGCCATGTCTTGAAATTCCTCTCCAGCCTCTGAGACAATGTTTTTCAGGCGAAATATGGGGCAGTCAGGGTCTGTTGCACGATTGAATTCACACCTCTTCAGGTATGAGGAGTTAATATGTGGCAGAATATTTCTTCTGGGGGAGGAAGGATCCAAGAAATACATTTGATATAATGGCACACAATGAAACAGCCAGTGGTGGAGGGAGTACTGAATCTCAGTACTTAAGTAAAAGTCCAAATAACCAGAGACATAAGTACCACAATGACAACCCTACTTAAGTAAAAGTAAAAAGTACCTGATTTTAAATGTACTTTAAGTATTAAAAGTAAAAGTACTTGCATGACGATTTATTGTCTTAATCTTATTTGCATATTACCATTTTAAATGGTAATATGCAAATAAGAAAACAAAGTTGGTTAGTTGGTTAGTTTGCACCTTGGTCAGTGAGGGCACTGTGTCTAGCGACCCGTGATTTACAAAGGCGTGGTTCAGTTATTTTGATGCTGAGCTTCGACAGTATCCATACTGTCCACTACCACAAACAAGGCCTGGCTTTTAAAAAAAGTTCATATCCTAACATAAGCATAAAACAGAAATATGTTGTTATAATCGGAATATGGTTGGTTTTATTCATGGTTGTATTTACGCTTTTATTTCCTTTAAAAAAATAAAGTGTGTGAAGCAGCGGAAATGGTGAGGCGGATGTGAAGAGGTCCAGCCAAATAAATAAGATATAAATGCGTCTTACGCAGCCTAGCGGAGAAGTAAACGATGCTGTGGAGAGAAATAGATGGCAACTATGATTTACCAACGGGAATAATAAAAAACATACATTTTAATTTTCACTTCTACCAGATGCTGTATTACCGAGGGTCAGCGGTGCTGCGCCCGGGCTCTGGAGCACCGGAGCCGGCTTGGAAGCCGATGAAGGATCAGCGGTGCCCCATTTATATCTATGGCAACCAAACTTCACTGGTGAGACAAACGTGTGACGGTCAGGAAGATGTTTTGGCAGTGGGGAAAAACTGATCAGAAAATGTAACGGAACGTTGTAGAAATGTAGTGGTGTAGAAAGTATAGATAATTGCTGCAAAATGTAACGAAGTAAAAGTCAAAAGTATGCACTATTGATTCTACTTAAGTAAAGTACAGATACGTGAAAAATGTACTTAAGTACAGTAACGAAGTATTTGTACTTCGTCACATTCCACCACTGGAAACAGCAGCTTTGCATACGATAAGAGCCTTTCTTTTGACATTTAGAAACTGACCTGTGAACGTTGAACTTCGGGTATGTTATACTGTTTTTGATCAACACAGTGAAGTTCTCTGCTGAAGCCAGCAGTGCATGTCTGTGGGAAACAACATGTCAAGCGATACGTACATTACACTATAATAACTTATAAATACTATTAACATTGCATATATTCTTACTCGGGCAGCTTAGTGTCTATTTCAAGAGGGCACCATGAGAGCACTTCACAGGTCTTGGCAGTCGTGGAATAGTTTTCACACAGCCCTGTCTGTATACCTGAGAGGGAAATTGGTCAGTCAGGTGGTGTTTGCTGTATGTAGACATCCTTTATCAACCCATATTAATCTGATGCCACCCAGTGAGGAAAGCCTACCATTGCCTCGAGGATCACTGTGTCCTTCGATGCAGTCACAATCATCCATGCAAGTAGTTGATGGGTTTGGAACCTGGAGGAGAAATCAATGGTGTTAATCTGTTAATCTGATGTGACCCTTTTATCAGAATCAGAATACTTTATTGATCCCCTCAGGGAAATTATTTGGTTGCAGTTGCTCACAGTCAAATTCAAAGTAAAATAAGAGTAAGAAAAGTGCAAGTCAATAACTTTATAAAGTAACATAGCTACAGTAATAAATAAATAAAAACATTAA
The DNA here is from genome assembly GCF_008315115.2 of Sander lucioperca. Lineage (NCBI taxonomy): Eukaryota > Metazoa > Chordata > Actinopteri > Perciformes > Percidae > Sander > Sander lucioperca. Next base: position 23,754,902 of record NC_050174.1, read on the forward strand.
GTAGAAGTAAGTGAGATTAGGTTAGAAGTACGATTAGGTTAAAAAGATTGTTTCAAATTAATTGTACAAATTCTATTGTAGTGCAGTGTCAACATATTTGAGTATGATGCATCTCAGAATACTCTGTTACTAAAATTATTGGCAGTGGTGGAACTAAGTACATTTACTCAAGTACTGTACTTAAGTACAAATTTGAGGCAGGGGCGTAGCACAAAATTCTTTATAGGCCCCTCTCCGCATTCACAGCTATTCATTCAAGTATCTTTGTGTACTCAGTCCCCTCCCCAATTAAACTACCAGACAATATAACGGCCTACAAGTCCAGCTGAACTGATTAGCCGATTTAACGCTTAGTTGATTGACAGAACTGGTTTGATCGTCTCTAAAATGTGAAGATTTTTCTGCAATGAGTCCTTTTACTTTTAATACTTTAAGTACATTTCCCGGATGATACTTACATACATTTTCAATACAGGACTTTTTCTTTCTTACAGTGTGCTATTAGTACTTTTACTTAAGTAAAGAATCTGAATACTTCTTCCACCACTGGTTATTGGCCTAAGCAGGTTGGTGTTGTGAATATGTAACATTCCACTCAACAAAAAAGTCTGAACAAAGCCTCTCACATCTTTTTCAACTGGTAAATTGGTATCTCAGTTTTCCTTCCTGAAGATGTATCTGCGTGAACCTACCTTAAACCAATCCTCTCCTGGTGCCTCTTTCTTACCTGTATCTACTCTCACGTCATTGAAGTGAATAGAGATTTTTTTTTGGAAAAAGTATATATTATTATGTGTGTCATTAAACCATTAGATTATTGTGAACTGAACCTCGCTTTGTGTCACTTTGTTCTCCGAGGGCTTGTAACTGCTTTCAGAATCAACTCACAGAGGTCAAGCCAGTAGATGATAGGATAAGAACCACAAAACAATCGTGATCGGATTGTTTCATAACAGTGTTTATGTAAGCTGAACAATAACAATGAATCTAAATAATGTGCAGAGTCCCTAGTTGGCCCTGACCTTAGCTTCTATGACTTGTCCATAACAATCCATATATACTATATCCAACACGGTCTCACGGCAGTTCGTGTAATTGTCACGTTATTTTTAATCTATTGATTCGTGTACAACAACACGTTTATCTCGTTTTTTTCGTGGTGGCCAGCACGAAATGGGAACCATCTAATCAGAGGTTGGGTTTAGGAAACGATTAACGGGGAAAGCAAACGTCACACCCCGGGACATGATCCGCGGTCTCTGGGGGACACGCAACAACAACAACGGGACGGCGGAGGTTGGGTTTAGGAAAAAAACAACGGGGAAAGGACGCCTCACACGCCAGGAGACGGCCGCGGGGGACGCGTGACAATAACGGGACGGTTGTGATTAGGAAAACAACGGGGAAACAAAACGCCACACGCGGGATGCGATCCCCGGTCTCCCGGGTGAAAGTCCTGTATTGTTTGACTTATTTTCAGCTTTTCATACTACTCCCTAACGTATTTTGTGCTGTGAACACGAAATATGCTTCCAATTGAAATAAATTACTTTACATTTTCGTGCTGGCCACCATGAAAAAAACCGAGAAAAACGTCCCCGTGAACACGAATCAATAGATTAAATAACGTGACCATTTCACGAACTGGATCAGTGACTCACCTCAGGACAACGTGACTGAGTCTGATTGGGGGTAACAACCATATTGGTTATAACAAAGAATGAGTTGTCACCCTGTTAGACAGAAGAGAAGCACAAATGTCACAAGGCAATGAAATACTCATCTTGCTCACAGTCATAGTTGAACAAACATTATGTACATTATGTAACCTGTTTTGTAATGGGCATTTTTTGGTTCTGTGCTGTGTCTTGTTTAGTCTTTTCTATCTTGTTTATTTGTATTTTAAAAAGCCTTCTTAACATTAAGGCCAGGGGACTACAGATGAAAAATAGCCTTTTGGCTAGTTCTGGCACTTTTAACCCATGCAAAAGAAAAAGTGTTTTATTAATTTCCACTGTCCCCTTCTTAAAGCACCAAAGCACTTTTCCTCTTCTGTCCCCCTACAGGTTGGAAGCGGAATTGTCCATTATCATTGAAACTACAGATCCGCTACCCAATCTGTCAAACTTGCAAAGTGCGGTTATAGCCGATAGAGAGCCGCAAAACGAATGCAGAATTGCCGTTCACCCTGTTACGAGTTGATGAACCATTTTGAAACGATTTTGGAAACATTATTTTAAGGTACAAAAGAATCTTTGGTTTTGCTTTAAATAAACTGAATTGAATCAGTTCAACACTAGTCTATATACACCACATTTCACTTCTGTCATTGCTCCGGTGCCGCCGGAAATTCCGCCGGATGTCCCACATGAAGGCCAGATGTCCGTGACTTTCCTCTTTCTTTGTGTTGGAATTTTAAACTCCGGTAGATTTATGAGGACTATGGATAACTGCTCCTCAGATCTTTGCAGGGTAAATCCAGACAGCTAGCTAGACTCTCTGTCCAATCTGAGTTTTCTGCTGCACGACTAAAACAATCTTTGAACGTACATGTTCCACCAAAACAAGTTCCTTCTCGAGGCTATTTTGCTTAGCACCGCCCAAGACGATTGTGATTGGTTTAAAGAAATGCAAATAAACCAGAGCATGTTTTTCTCCCATCCCGGAATGCTGTTTGGACTAGCCAGGCCCTCCTCCGCAGAGCTGTGGAGGAAGGTCTGGCAAAGCGAGACTAGTTCAACACAATTGCCATGTCATTTACCATGGAGCAGTGTTTCTCAAATGGTCAAGTAGAACTTTATTTATCCCCAAAGGGGTAATTGGTTTTGCAGCAGTGACAAGTACACAAGTAATAATAATGTAAAAAAAAAAAAACTTAACTTGTAAACTTAATTCAAATTAAAAAAAAGCCATATTTATCATGCGTGGTTGTGGTAAGGCTGATATTACCTTATCCTATTTAAAGGTGCTCTAAGCGATGTTGGGTGACAGCACTTCTTGTTGACGTTCAAAGTATTTTCAAACAAAATGAGGCTAGCTCGCCCCTCCCTCCTCCTCATCCCGTCCCCTCTCCCTCCCTTCCGTGCTTCCGCGCACTAACCCCCCAACCCCCACGCCAAATCCTTCTTGTTGGTTATTGGCTGGAACGCTGGAACACTGTTTGTTATGTTTGGTGGTGCAGGTTGGCACAGTTTGTTTTTATTGCCGTTTGTGGAGCCTGGGCTGTCTACAGAGACCGCGTTTTTTTACATTGTGTTCAGGGGACAGGCAGCTTGCGGATAGTGAGGAGATGTTTGCTGTATATGACAAAAAATGTTGTAGCCTAAAAAATGCGTGACATTGCTTAGAGCACCTTTAAGTTTAGCAGTGAGATGGCTGAAGGTATGAATGAGTTTATTTATATAGTTGGTTTTGACTAGTGGGTATTTGAAGCTCGAACCAGAAGGCAGGGTCTGAAACTCTGGGTGCAGGGGGTGGGTGCTGTCAGACAGGATGGATTCTGCTTTCTTTAACAGCTGTTTGTTATACAAATTGGACAGACTTTTCTATTGAGTACCCGTGATGCTGCTACAGACCTTGATTACCTTTGTCAAATGGGGAGTACTTTGCGGTACTGCAGGGGGTATAAGAGAGTTTTTTTTCCATGCATAATATTTCCTAAAATAAGTATACTATAATAATGAATGACCTTAATGATGGATTCTAAACATTTCAAATGTAGGCTAGCATTTCAGTTACAAGGTTGTTGTTTAGCCTAACAGGCACAGCATTGTACCTCTTTATATAGGCTTTTGTTTCTAAATGTTTTGCTCCGTTCAGGGGGTACTAAAAAATCTTTTTTTCAAAGGAGGTACTGTACATTAATGAAAAAAAAGCTTGAGAACCACTGCCATAGATTATAAGTTCAAATGGAGAGCGGTTGTTAAGTTTGTGCGTGGGTATTTCTGTAATAAAGACGAAATGTATGGTTAGATACCTGGGATGGGATAACATAATCAGCCACATCCCAAAACCGGGGGTCCATGTCAGTTGTGTTGGTGAAGGCAAAACCTTTGACTTTGGTGGTGACGCTACTGATGACAGAGTCTGTCTCCTGGTAGGCCTTCCGCACCACACACACATACCTGCAGGTTTACAGCAGTAGGACACTTTTAACAATGCAATCAAATCATAAAAAATCACCAGGCAGCTCATTATAACAGTATTCCATGACAAGTTAGCTTCATATCCCCATTCAGTGGTGAAATGTAACTATGTATACTCAAGTAGTGTACTTGAGTACAAATTTGAGTTACTTATACTTTTCTTTTCCAGCCATTTTCCACTTCTACTCCACTACATTTCTGAGGGAAATATTGTACACTACATTCATCTGTCAGCTTTAGTTACTGGTCACTTCACAAATTAAAATGTTTGCACACAAAACAAAGTTATTTACAGTAGTTTATAAAATACAATGTTTTATTATAAATGAAACTACCCAACATTATAACGGCCTACAAGTCCAGCTGTAATGATTAGCCGATTTAACACTTAGCTGATTGACAGAACTGATTGATTGTTTCCAGTTTCTAAAATGTGAGGATTTTTCTGCATTGAGTACTTTTACTTTTGATACTTTAAGCACATTTTCCTGATGATACTTATTGACATTTCTAATGCAGGACTCTTACTTGTAACAGAGTATTTTTACAGAGTGGTATTAGTATACCACACTGTATGTATATATATATATATATTAGTAATACTTTTCCACCACTCCCACATTTGACCAAATCCCAACCAAGTACACCATATATACACCACCCCCCACCCCCCCCCTCCCATCATTTGTTACTTACCCCACCACATACAGCAACACCAGAAGCTGGCCGAACCTGAAGACACATCCTACCCCAATGTCTGGAATAACCAGTGTTTTAGGTGTTTGATAGTCAAACGCATAATGCAGACAGCGCTGACTGAAGCCTGCAGGCTTGCTCATCTCTGCACCGCACACACCAGTGATGGACTGTGCAACGATGATGAGTGAACATAGCTGCCCTTATTCAAATTATTGTAATCAAATCATCTTTGTCCTGAGTGCGTTTTCCAAGTAGTACACACATAGTAGTGAACATACAGTAGGTTTAAACTAACCACATACAGTATAGGCGACAAAACACTATCTATATTTTCTGACTGTATAGGTGGTGAGCCAGAGATGATCCAGTGTAAAAATAAGTTTGCAGGGCTGGTACGTTTCATTGTCACACATTGAAAAGAGAATGGGATCTTTGCAGCACTGTTAACTGACCAGAGAACCTGAAATACATACAGTAAGTTACATGTAACAATAGAATACGGCAGAGTAGAATTGGCAAGGACATTGTTATTATTTTGATCATACTTTAGCAAATATTATCTGTATATATTTCCAATGGGAGTCCTTTCACCAGTGTTATATAGCTACATTTTGTTTATTTGAAAGTTTTGATTGGTATGTTAAAGTGTAAATGCTGTAGTAAAAAATCATAAATACATGATCTGACTGCAGTATTATAATATTGTACATGTGGAGTAGAGTTGAATAATTTAGCTGTTAAATTATGAGGAAATAAATGATATTATATATTATACTTATATTACATATTGTCACTGTCAGGCAAAAACCTTATATGTCCAAAACTGTTGCTTTTCAGCAAATGAAGAAAGGCTAATTTAAAAAAAACATTTTTTGACCTATTTTTCTCGGACGACGTCAGAGAAAATCACAACACTGTTTAAGTATTTGTAAAACTCACAGTCAGATGTAAATTGTGACCAATTGCATTGATTAAGGGGGAAAAAAATTAAAATGATGAAATATGGAGATACAAGGTTTCCGCCCATCAGCGACGATATATGGATGTGAACATGCCAAACACACTGCACTAACTGCAGATTGTTGAAACCACCTATTATTACTTAATGACTTTTCCTTAATTCTCTATACTCTGTTCATTCAAAGTATTCAACTCAGGAATGCATGTGTCCCAGGAGCCTCTGCTGTGTGTAACCAGTTCTTCAGTAGACACCATGTATAAGGCAGGGGTCCAATTCTTGTCTCCAAAGTTGTATCAACAGTCCATCAGAGGAAAAGATGGTGACACAGTGAACCATGTGTGCATGTGTCACAACATAATTATGTCAGTGGAATACCCTCCCATCACAGCTAATTACATTTGCAAATCTTCAAACCTTTTCATGCCTGACCAAAACGCTGGATATTGTCACAGCAAACTTGTACAAGTTTATATATATATATATATATATATATATATATATATATATATATATATATATATATATATATATATATATATATATATATATATATATATATATATATATATATTTGGAATGCACAGCTTTGTTCCCATCAAATTTTATTGCACTAAATCCATTCTCTGCACATATTCGTGAATGGGCAGGGTTGGGTTTGAGACTAGTTTTAGGATGTGGGAATGACTGAGCCCAATCATTTTATTGCTGCAACTTTGCACATATTTGCAAATTATCGTAAATCGGTGGGGTGGGAAATGTGAATGACAATGTTTGTAAAATTGTATAACCTGATGTTTTGAATTCCATTTGCCTTGAATTCTGTTATTATATTTTTGTTAAGGGTGAAGCTGTCAGTTTAACATGCAAAGGTTCACTGCTGTGTGCTCCTCTTTACTAATCTACTCACTGGTGTGAAGATACCGAGACAACATACTGCAGCAAACACAATGAAACTTTTGTAAAAACTCACCACACATTTACATGCCACTTTCAGATACTCGCACTGTGAAACCCTAAACTGATCAAAAAGCGTGTAGCCTGCACACTGAGGAGCGTGTTACTCCGATTCTCCAGCGGGCGTATCTGTGCTGTGTTCCGGTTTTGTTCCATTTTCCACCACGCGCCATACCACACCGGGAGCGTTTCAGAGGTGGAGCGTTTCAGAGGCGGAGCTTCTTGCTGCCAGACTCGCAGATTTTATTGTCTCTACAAGTACTTTACAGAACAATCACGTGTTAATTAAGCTAGTATCTAACTTCCACTTATGGTTATGGTTATTGTATTTAGCAGACACTTTTGTCCAAAGCAACCAAATATGAATCTTACAATAGTTAAAATTAACAGTGAACTGTTTTTAAAAGTTGCTAAGCCAATATTAAGCAAAATAGTAATAATAACAATAATGGCAATACAATATCAAATATCAATAATAATACAAAAAAATAAACAAATACCATAAATATACAAATCATAACTCTAAGAATGAATTAATTATTTAAGTGTAAGATCAACAGATAAGTCTTGAGACCCCTCTTGAAGCTATCACATGAACGCAGAACACTAGGCAACTCATATCATAGAATGCACTCATATTTTAAGAGGACTGTCTGCAGGGAATCCAATCACAGTGGGGGCCGCCTGGGCCACAAATGCCAGGGCCGACTTTTTGTCCCAGTCCAACCCTGCTCCAAGATGAATCTCTCGTTGTCCGTGGTGTTGTAGAGGAGACATAAACGATATTGGGGGGGTATCTTTTGGTAAATTGACTGGATGCTCTCACTTTCTACCTGGCTGGGTTAGGGTTAGGTCTCAGATCTCTGCAGGGTAAATCCAGACAACTAGCTAGACTATCTGTCCAATCTGAGTTTTCTGTTGCATGACTAAAACAACTTTTAAACCTACACATGTTCCACCAAAACAAGTTCCTTCCAAGCCTATTTTGCAGTGGCACCGCAGCTTTTCTCCGGTGCTTAGTACTGCCCAAGACGTTTGTGATTGGTTTAAAGAAATGCCAATAAACCAGAGCATGTTTTCCTCCTACTTTCAAGTTTCTTTTAGTTATTAAGTCCATGTTGTCATATTCACGCAGGTAAAAAAGAAAGAAAGGCTACAGCAGTGTCAGTAGACTGCATACACAATATACATATGGATATTTTTTCTCATTGGACAGCGTAGACACAAAGAAATGCTAATTCATTAATAAAACTAATGAAGTACAGTCAATATTTGTAGTGTTTCAGTGCTGAATTTTTAAGTACAATATGAAGGCATCTACAGTGTATTCTAGAAAAAAATAAAAAAAACAACCTTTCATGAAGTTGAATTTTTTTTTTTCATGGATAAGAAAGGTTTCACACTGTGTAGACTCAGCAAAGTACCTGATTCCTAAAGCCCTTATCAACACCCAGGGTCTGCGTGAAAAAGCAGTGTTTGATTCCTAGATGGCACATGAGGTAGGCCAGGTCAAAAGTCCACACACTCTCTGTCAGCTTGAGCTCCCAGCATGCTCTCTGAAACTCCTCATCACTGACTGGATGGAGGTACCTGCAAGATTAGACAGTTAGCCTGTGAATGCCTATGGGTTAACTGTAGTGCACCAGTGTTACACTTGTCAATCAGTTCCGTGTTTCTAGGCATTACAATTTCATTATCATATGCTCGGTGTTTACTATAGTTATTCAGAAGACCTTTGGCAGACTACATATAGCAAAAAATGATTAACACTTACTTTAGGACCATCCTGGAGCAGGCTAACCCACAGTCCCAGTGGAACAGCTGCCGAATGACAGGAACGTTCAGCAAGAGGTAGGCCAGGTCAATACTCCACACACTCTCTGTCAACTTGAGCTCCCAGCATGCTCTCTGAAACTCCTCATCACTGACTGGATGGAGGTGCCTGCAAGGTTAGACAGTTGGACTGTGAATGCCTATGGGTTAACTGTAGTGCACCAGTGTTTCTAGGCACTACAATTCTATTAACATATTCTCGGTGTTTACTGTAGTTGCAAATGCAAAAAAATATGATTAACACACTGATTTATTAAGTAAGCAACTTTGCTGTGTACTTTACTTCAGGACCATCCTGGAGCAGGCTAACCCACAGTCCCAGTCAAACAGCTGCCGAATGACAGGAACGTTCAGCAAGACGGCATCCTCTGAGAAAACCTGTGGTGTTATTATTAATGACTTTCACAACTGTAAACTGACGCTGCTATCGGAAAAACAATGTCAAGCTAGCTCAATTCGTAATGTTATGTTTAAAGTTAGTGACACCAGGTCGAGTCACTCACCTGTCATTCTGTTGTATTCTTTCTTAGACAAGTGGCCCACTAGCTAACGTTAACTCAAGACAAGCTGGCCTTGTTTACATCCCTGAAGCCGCGGTTGGGTTTCTTCATGGATGCTTAGTAGCAGAAACCAGCTGCCCAACTGCAACATTAGCTGTCAGGCTAACAGTATTAACGTAAAGTAGTCTGTTGGTAGGTTCGCTGCTTACAGCAAAGCTAGCTAGCTAGATCCTCAACGCACACCACTGCTTCACATACAATTATTAATTAACTAAACAATTAAATAAGCGATATAAGTAAGTATAAACTTTTTTAAAAAAAATGTTGCAAGTTTTTGTGACGGTGAAGCTCTGCTTCGGTTATCTGTTGTTTGCTAGCATACTGAGAAGCCTGTTTGTTCATTTTGTTATGCTGTAAATTATGCATCCCTGTGCGGGTAGTCTTCTTTAAAATGTTACAGGCTAGAAGGTAGGTTAATTTCATCAAAAATCTACACTCATTCTCAACATTTACAGTAAACCAGTTTTATTGAAGAATTCAAATGATGTAGAAGATCTATGTTTTCATGTAATTTTTTTCAGAGCATGTTCAGCAGGTTCCCGCTGCAGAAAAATGTTCCCATGTTGATGAGACCATGTTACTGGGTTCCGTAGCTGGTGCCCGTTCCCATTGACACCTGTTTTATAAAAACAGAAGAAAACAGATTATCTGTCTAGTAAAATTATATGTTAACAAAAATATATATACAACAAAATATGTTTTTCATTCAATACTAATTACTGTAAGCAGTGAGGAATGTAGAATGTGAAACTAAAGGATTGGCCGCTTACTGATTCAGTTTCAGCGTCCTCATTCAGATTTGTGACTTTATGTTTGCTGTAAAGATCTCTTTTACGCGTGCATGTCAGCAAAAACCAGTCAGTAACAACGGGAACCTGTAGGAAAACATCAATGCTTTTTCTAGAAAATTGCATTCTTTTTAATCACATATTACGTGCAGGACTGAACATGTCTACTCACCAAACTTAGGAAAGATAATGCTGCACCCAAGTTCACTATTGTTGGTACAATTCCAAATTTCCCTGCCTGCGAGATAAAAGAACAAACCCAGGTTTGCAGAGCAAAGAGAACAACATTTAGCTGATGAAGTCTTTGCAACTTAAAGATTTATTCTGGCCTCACAGTTCCAAATACAATGATGTCAAACCGGATCCCGTATGCTTTGATTAAGGTTCTAGTTTCCTCTCCATCTTGGGTCTTGTAGTATTTTGCAAACCTAAAAGAAGTGTTGTGTTTTTTTTTAATGTTTTTATCCCCAACTTAATCCATTTATTAATGAGTATTTGTTAACCATGGTTTCACCTAAAGTTGTATCCAGGAGCCACATTATTGACCGGATGTTTGCTGTCCAGCCTGCGGAAGCTGTACTTTGGGTAACATTTCCCTGCCCACCAGTCCAGGTCACAGCTCCAGTCAATAATAATACCGAGGACACCACCCTTTAGAAACATACAACAAAAATAATCCCTTATCAAGCTATGTATACAACTTAAATTTAAGGGAGATAAGAGACAAGGGAGTGTGGAGAGGTAAATTATACAGAAATTAACATTTTGTAAAATGTGTGTCATATTTAATTCTGGCCATACTTTTACAGCCATGTCTTGAAATTCCTCTCCAGCCTCTGAGACAATGTTTTTAAGGCGAAATATGGGGCAGTCAGGATCTGTTGCATGATTGAATTCACACCTCTTCAGGTATGAGGAGTTAATATGTGGCAGAATATTTCTTCTGGGGAAGGAAGGATCCAAGAAATACATTTGATATAATGGCACCCAATTAAACAGCATCTTTGCATATATACTGTACTGACAAGAGCCTTTCTTTTGACATTTAGAAACTGACCTGTGAACATTGAACTTCGGGTATGTTATACTGTTTTTGATCAACACAGTGAAGTTCTCTGCTGAAGCCAGCAGTGCATGTCTGTGGGAAACAACATATCAAGCCATACCTACATTATACTATAATTACTTATAAATACTATAACATTGCATATATTCTTACTCGGGCAGCTTAGTGTCTATTTCAAGAGGGCACCATGAGAGCACTTCACAGGTCTTGGCAGTCGTGGAATAGTTTTCACACAGCCCTGTCTGTATACCTGAGAGGGAAATTGGTCAGTCAGGTGGTGTTTGCTGTATGTAGACATCCTTTATCAACCCATATTAATCTGATGCCACCCAGTGAGGAAAGCCTACCATTGCCTCGAGGATCACTGTGTCCTTCGATGCAGTCACAATCATCCACGCAAGTAGTTGATGGGTTTGGAAGCTGGAGGAGAAATCAATGGTGTTAATCTGTTGATCTAGTATGAGGCATCTCAGAATGCTCTGTTACTAAAGTTATTGCCAGAGGTGGAATGTAACTAAGTACATTTACTCAAGTACTGTACTTAAGTACACATTTGAGGCAGGGGTGTAGCACAAAATTCTGGGCCCTGCACAAAGGCATTCTCTATGGGCCGCTCCCCGCATCCACAGCTATTCATTCTAGCATCTTTTTGGGGCCTCCTCACATGGGTCAGTGTACTCAGTCCCATGAAACGTCGTCAATATAGAATATTTTGAACTGAACCGTGTCACTTTGTTCCACGAGCGCTCTTAACTGCTTTCAGAATCAACTCAGAGGTCAAGCCAGTAGATGATAGAATAAGAACCACAAAACAATCATGATCAGATTGTTTCATAACAGTGTTTATGTAAGCTGAACAATAACAATGAATCTAAATAATGTGCAGAGTCCCTAGTTGGCCCTGACCTTAGCTTCTATGACTTGTCCATAACATTCCATATATACTATATCATATTTGGTAGCATCAGTGACTCACCTCAGGACAACGTGACTGAGTCTGATTGGGGGTAACAACCATATTGGTTATAACAAAGAATGAGTTGTCACCCTGTTAGACAGAAGAGAAGCACAAATGTCACAAGGCAATGAAATACTCATCTTGCTCACAGTCATAGTTGTACAAACTGTACATTATGTAACCTGTTTTGCTTTTTGGGCCTTTTTTTCAAATCTGTGCTGTATTATGTTAGTATAATTCTTCAAAGGGGGTACATTATTGAAAGAAAGTTTGAGAACCACTGCCATAGATGATGATTTAACATTTTTGTGCATGGGTATTTCCGTAATTAAGACGAAATGTATGGTTAGATACCTGGGATGGGATAACATAATCAGCCACATCCCAAAATCGGGGGTCCATGTCAGTTGTGTTGGTGAAGGCAAAACCTTTCACTTTGGTGGTAACGCTACTGATGACAGAGTCTGTCTCCTGGTAGGCCTTCTGCACCACACACACATACCTGCAGGTTTACAGCAGTAGGACACTTTTAACAATGCAATCAAATCATAACAAATCACCAGGCAGCTCATTACAACAGTATTCCATGACACGTTTAGCTTCATATCCCCATTCAGTGGTGAAATCTAACTTAGTATACTCAAGTACTGTACTTATGTCCAAATGTTGAGGTACAAATGTTAAACCTCAACCAAATGTTGAGGTTTAAAGTCCTCCTCCTCACCCACAAATTCATCTGTCAGCTTTAGTTACTGGTCACTTTACAAATTAAGATTTTTTTCACACAAAACACATTTAGTTTATAAAATACAATGTTTTATGATGAAGTAAAGTGCAGTATATAGACCTACTGTACAAGTTCAGCTAAAATGATTAGCCAATTAAACACTTAGTTGAATGACAGAACGGTTTAGAGCGTTTCTAGTTTCTAAAATGTGAGGATTTTTCTGAGTACTTTTACTTTTTATACTTTAAGTCAGGGATCTTCAACAGGTGGTCCAGGACCCCTAGGGGGTCCTCAGAGTCAATGCAGAGGGTGCTCCAAATAGCTGTTAATCTTTTCAAAAATTAAAAAAATCCTAAAATGAATCAAACATACTATTAGCAAATATAAATACCTCACTGATGATAGTCTTACTGGCCTATAGGTAAGGTAGTCCCTAAGATAGTCATCCACAGATACAGTTAACCCTAAGGATTCACTGTGTCACATGTGTTTTTAACATTAAAACATGATTTATAAAATCATGTCAACAATTATTAGGCTATTTTAATAGCTTAGTATTCTATGCAAAAAAAGGTATCTATAAAGGCTTTAGGCTGCCCTAAATGTTATTGTAGGACCAGATCAATATGCAACTTCATTTTATACAATATATGTAGTAGGCAGTCCCTGCTTCATCTTTCTTTCAGTTAAGGGGTCCTTGGCTTACAAACCGTTGAAGACCCCTGCTTTAAGTACATTTACCTGATGATACATACTGTTACGTAAGTAACATTTTCAATGCAGGATTTCTACTTGTAACAGAGTATTTCTACAGTGGTATTAGTATTTTTACTTTAGTTAAGGATCTGAATACTTCTTCCACCGCTGCCACATTTGACCAAATCCCAACCAAGTACACCATGCCCCCCCCCACCCCCACCATCATTTGTTACTTACCCCACCACATACAGCACCACCAGAAGCTGGGTGAACCTGAAGACACATCCTACCCCAATGTTTGGAATAACCAGTGTTTTAGGTGTTTCATAGTCAAACGTGTAATGCAGACAGCGCTGACAGAAGCCTGCAGTCATTCTGACCTTTGCACCGCGCACACCAGTGATGGACTGTGCAGTGATGATGATGAGTAAACATAGCTGCCCTTATTCAAATCGTTGTATTCAAATCTTCTTTGTCCTGAGTGTGTTTTACAAGTAGTACACACATAGTAGTGAACACACAGTAGGTTTAAACTAACCAGGCGGGACAAAATACTTTCTATATGTTCTGTATAAGTGGTGAGCCAGAGATAGATCATAGAGCTGGTACATGTCATTGTCACACATTGAATGACAATGTGAAGTTTATAAGCACTTTTGAGCTTTGCAGCACTGTTAACTGACCAGAGAACCTGAAATACATACAGTAAGTCACATGTAACAATAGAATACGGCAGAGTAGAAGTGGCAAAGACATTATTATTATTATCTTTAGCAAATATTATCTGTGTTTATTTCCAATGGGAATCCTTTCACCAGTGTTATATACTGTAGCTACATTTTGTATATTTGGTTTAATTGGTATGTAAACGTGTAAATGCTGAAGTAATAAATTATAAATACAAGATCTGACTGCAGTATTATAATATTGTACATGTGGAGTTGATTTGAAAAATGTAGCTGTAATATTATGAGGAAATAACTGCTATTATATATTATACTTATATTACATATTGTCGCTGTTGGGGCAAAAACCTTGTATGTCCAAAACTGTTGCTTTTCAGCAAATGAAAAATGGAAAATTTAAAAAAATCATTTTATAGAGCTATTTTTTTCTCAGACGAAGTCAGACAAAATCACCCCAACACTGTTTATGTATATGTAAAACTCACAGACGTAAAGTGTGACCAATAGCATTGATTAAGCGAGAAAAAATTTAAATGATAAAATTTGGAGGTACAAGGTTTCCACCCATCAGCGACGATATATGGATGTGAACATGCCAAACACACTGCACTAACTGCAGATTGTTGAAATTGATTACTTAATAACTTTTCCTTAAGGTGCACCCCCACCCTATCTCTGCTTCTCCCCATAGAAAGCTTACGTATACTTAGGGAGTAATGAGTCACAGAGTTAGCCTAGACCGGCGGGGGAAGGTGTGTAGCCACAATCACGGAACACAGCCTCCCTATCTCCCCTTCTCTGCAGCTCTTAGTTATGCGGTTATAGTTCTAGACTACCGGGGTACCTCCTTGGACACACTGAGCTTCTCTCTCCTCTCTCTTTCCATCTGTGTGTATTCATGTCCCAGAAATGCTTGTTACTAACATAGCTCCGGGGAGCTTATTCCCCGGAGTCCTTATGTTCTTTTTCCGCCCAGCATCATCATTTTGGATCATGATGGCACCTACATCATGGTGGCAGCTGTCGCCGTGGTCCTGCCCTACGCCCTGCTGTGCCCTATTACACCCCGCTACGCTCTCCAATGCCCGGCTTCGACTTGCTATGTCCGGCCAATGCCCTGCCAGGCCCTGTTATGCCCTGCTGTGCTCTACGACACCATGAACTATTACAACTATTACTTCTAGTCATTATCTTTATTGTGGCTATTATTGCCATTGTTCATCATACCCCCAACTGGCACCGTCAGACACCGCCTACCAAGAGCCTGGGTCTGTCCCAGGTTTCTTCTTAAAAGGGAGTTTTTCCTCGCCACTGTCGCACTTACGCATTCATGCATGCCCTTGGGGGAATCACTGGAATTGTTGGGTCCTTGTAAATTATAGAGTGTGGTCTAGACCTACTCTATCTGTAAAGTGTCCTGAGATAATTCCTGTTATGATTTGACACTATAAATAAAATTTAATTGAATTGAAATTAATTCTCTATGTGATACCGTATTCAACTCAGGAATGCATGTGTCCCAGGAGCCTCTGCTGTGTATTTATTTAAAAAAAAAATGTAACCTTTATTTATCCAGGTAAGTCGACTGAGAACAACTTCTCATTTGCAACGACGACCTGTCACATTCACACAGTTACACATTCATACCTGGAAGCTGCCCAGTACAACCACAGTTGGTCTGCCGGCCCCTGATCAGCTCCACTGGAGCGGTTGGGGTTAGGGGCCTTGCTCAAGGGCACCTCAGTGGTGGTAATGAGAGAGGTACAAGCGTTGCTCTTTCACTTTTTGTATAATGAAAGAATACAAGAGACATATTCGTGAAGGGAAGGGGGTTGGGGGGGGTAGTTTTAGGATGTGGGAAAGACTGAGCCCGATAATATTATGGCACAACTTTGCACATATTGGCAAATTATTAGTAATTACTAATTAGGTGGGGTGGGAAATGTGAATGATGTTTGTAAAATTGTATAACCTGGTGTTTTGTATTCCATTTGCATTGAATTCTGTTATTAATGTATTGTTCTATCTACCTGCCCAGGGAATATGGGCAGAAAAGAGCAATTTTGCCAAAACCTAGTACAATGCATCTCTCCTTGCTTTTATACAAGGTAAAGTTTAATTGTGCACTGGTCCTGTCTAAATATAATGTGTGACACACGCAATTTCATTTTATCTTTTGCAAGGTGGATGGCAGGAGGGTGAAGCTGTCAGTTTAACATGCAAAGGTGCACTGCTGTGTGCTCCTCTTTAGTAATCTACTCACCGGTGTGAAGATACCGAGACAACATACTGCAGCAAACACAATGAAACTTTTGTAAAAACTCACCACACATTTACATGCCACTTTCAGATACTCGCACTGTGAAACCCTAAACTGATCAAAAAGCTTGTAAAACCAAGCCTGCTCACTGAGGAGGGTGTTAAACATTAAACATGTGTGCTTCTTCTCCTTCAGCGTAAATGAATATCTACATAACTAGAACTCAACTTTGTCAATATAATCACTACGTTGGAATTCAGTATTTACATTTTGGATTCACTATATTTCCATAAATATAATTCGTATGTGCCTGAAAGGTGGACAGTAGTGTGTCACAAAGTGAGAACACTTGAAACCAAGACTGATTAAGAGTCAGTTTTTAATTTCATAACACACATTGACTTCCAAGAACACAGGACAAATACATTGTAACTTTGGTCCAATAGTACCTCATATATATAAATTCTGTATAAAAGAACCATTTCAGTTCACATAGGCTACGCTCACACCGCAAGTCTTAATGCTTAATTCGGATTTTTTGCTGAGATCCGATTTTTTGTTTGGCTGTTCACATTACCTTTTAAAATGTGGCCTATGTCAGATTCCAGTGTGAACCGTTTGCGGTTTCGAACTGACCCGCATGCGCAAAAGAACAATAACAATGACATCAGACGCAGAACGCTGTTGCACTGAAGTTAGGAGGAAGTAAGCATTTTTGCTTTCATTTCAAAATGTTTGTGTAATGGCAGCCGTAACATTAATGAGCAAGTGCTGAGGAGGAGAAGAATGAAGAGATAGAGCGCCAAATTGGCTATTTTGGCCTTTTGCGGATTTATGGCTGCAAATTCACTACAGAGGGTGTAGTGGTAGTCCTGTGTCCCCGTTCTTCCATTTTGTTTGCTATTTTTTCAAAAACGGAGCGGTTACGGTATGATCCTTCTAGTTTAGATTGAATTGAAGTATCTCCCCATACAAGTATTAGGTCTAACACCTCACTCTCCCTCCACTGACTTGCTCCATCACTGTTCTCCATTTTGTAGGCCTAGTCAGGTTTTTAATGTTACTGTCTGTGTCTAGGGCTAACTCCCGCCGGCGCATAATTGTGACAAATGTTGATGTAGATTGACGTAAAAGTCGCATCAAATCCACCTTGGTTGTTCACACTGCGGCCGCATTGAAAAAAAAAAAATCAGACCTGGGTCGGATTCAGGACCACATATGGAAGTGGTCTAAATCTGATTTGAAAAAATCAGATCTGGGCAAGATTTGAGTGTTCATGCTACTTCTGAAGAAGTGACCTGGTCACTTCACCCCAAAAAAATTCAGATTTGGGCCACTTTTGCCTGCAGTATGAACGTAGCCATAGACACTTTGGCATCCGTGTTGGTCGCTGGCGTAGCTTGCCTTCGATAAAATATTTTTCTACCCACCCTCTTTCAAGTTTCTTTAAGTTATTAAGTCCATGTTGTCATATTCATACAGGTAAGAAAGAAAGAAAGAAATAAAGAAAGGCTACAGTAGACTGTATACACAATATACATATGGATCTTTTTCATTTGCAATGGTTTTTTTTCTCATTGGACAGCGTAGACACAAAGACATGCTAATTCATCAATAAAACTAATGAAGTACAGTCTATATATTTAGTGTTTCAGTGCTGAATTTTCAAGTACGATATGAAGGCATCTACAATGTATTGTAGAAAAAAAAAAAAAAAAACTGTCCACAGTCATGAAGCTACAGTTAAATGTAGACCGAGGAAAACGTCTCCTTTCACGTTTGCATTCTCCAGTTAAACCCATCAGGATGAGGCTGGAGAAAATCAGCCACCATGTTCACTCATCTGCCATTCCTCAATAATGCAATCAATGGCTTCTCACACAAAGAATAACAGGCTCTGTGCTCCGGCTTTGTAGAAACTGTGTCAGTTTCTCGAACTGCTAAATTTAGGATTCTAATGTTCAATCCGAGGTAAAGTCTGCATCACTGCCATTTAAATAGCCGATGGCATTCAAAAGAGCTACTAAAAAAAAGGTCCATAGATTTCATATTTGCCCAAAATCAAAGTCAAGACCCCCGTCGTGCAGGTTGCCTTCGTTTGCATTGTCGAAGCTGTTCTTCCCGTGGATCTGTTTGAGGTGTTTGCGGAGAACTGGCTTGTGAGCGAAAACCATGTCGCAGTAGTTGCAGCGGTGTGGCTTGTCCCCGCTGTGCAGGTTGAGGTGATCCAGCAGAGAACACTTTTGCGTGAAGGTCTTCCCACATATTTTACACTGGAAGGGCTTGATGCCGGCGTGGACCCGCATGTGCCGGTGCAGGTTGCCCTTCTGCGTGAAGGTCTTGCCGCACAGCAGGCACATGAACAGCTTGTGCATCTTGAGGTGGTTGGCATAGTTCTCCAGCTGGCGGAAGACCCGCGAGCACTTTGGACACTGGTGGTACCACTGAAGGGGTTTGTCGTAGTTCCTCTGGTGCACACTGTGTTTCTCTGCAGGAGGGTACGCAGGAGGGGGACTGAGCGGGTACCCGGTCGCGCCGGGCAGAGCCGCCATCTCACTGCCACGGCTGTCCACGGTGGAGTTTATGAGGGAGTGCTGGGGCTCGGGAGAGTGGAGGGCAGGAGGTGGGCTGGCGGGGAAGTGACCAGTGATGGAGTTTTCCGCTACGTCAGACACAGACTCCACTTTTATGATAGTGATGTCGCTCTCCACTGCGTCCTGCTTCGGACGTCTGTCTAAGTTATGAAGAGGGGACACAGGCTGTATGATTACATCATCATCCTCATCCTCATCCTCGTGGTCATCATTATCGCCATTGTTGTCGTCCCCAACCTGCACCACCTCCCCCCCCTCTTGATGGACAGTCCGGACCTGAGAGCGCTCCTGCTCTCTCTGGGCCTGGGACGATAACCCCTCCTCCTCCTTTTCCATCCTTATCCCCACATCCACCTCCAGCTGGCGTGCAGGCTGAGGTTTGATGAACTTGCTGAGAGCTTGGGTGCACTGCTCCACAATGTGGCCCATTTGCAGGAAGCTGGCCACTGTCAGGTAATGCACTAGCTCCAGCTCCGGAAACTCCAGCTGCCCTGTGTAGCAGGACAGCAGCAGCTGCCGGCCCACCTCCGCCTCCTGGATCATGGAGATCTGGACCTCCCCGGAGTCCTGCTGAAGGATGAATTGGTCCCTCAGGAAAGACGAGCCAGCGGCAAACACTACCTTGTGACCAGGGACCTCCAGCTGGTTGATACGCACAGTGACATCACAGAAGCGACTCTGGTGCCGTAGGAGGTTCATCTTCTGCAGCATCGAGTCCCCAAATGTGGCGAAGCGGAACTGCAGGATCACCTGGTTCTGGGCCATAGTGAACCGACAGCCAGCAGCAGCACTGCACCTGTTATGGACAAATACAGAGATTGTAGCCATGTTTCCATCCACATGTTTTTATGCAAATGAAGTCATATCGATTAAAAAAAATGCCTTATGGAAACAGTAAAATTCGATTGAATTTCATGAATATCAACACAAAGTTTGTACGTTCAATCTCACCGGATATTCTGTTAATCGGTAAACGGCTTATGGGATAAACGCTGATGGAAACGTTATTTGTTGAATAAATAATGAATTGCATTTTATGTTTGCAACCTGCCATAAAACGAAGAAGTTTTAGGTCATTTCCGCTTTCTTTGCAGACATGGCGGGTGTCAACAAAGACAGATATAAGTGGACGAAAGAGGAGACGAGAGACTTTTTAAATTTAATTTACGAGCGAAATATAACGGCTATTTTAGATAGTTGTCGTCTGGCATTTACATGAATCTGCATCACCATAGCGATGTTTTGATAGCGTTGTTGTTGTCTTATTATAGCTTGATATGTCGCTATCAGCTGGCACATAAGCACTATTACAACTTGTGCAATATTAATCATTTGTAGGATCCATTTTGGCTAACAAACTTTAGCTTGAATGTTGTGTGATTCAGTGCGAAAATTAATGGAAACGCTTCCACAATTTGACCGCAAAACAGCATGTGACGTCATTACGCACAGGTTTTTATTTGTTTTAAAGCCGGATGGAAACACACTTTCACCGGCTTTATTCACATGAATGTTTTTAGCAAACTTCAGGTAATTTGATTGACAAGTGGATGGAAACAGCTTGTGTCATCTCTTCTGAACAGTTGCACGCTATAAATAGTGCGAGTTTTATATTTTGTCTTTCACTATTGTACTTCAGATTGGCATGCAGTCTTACCTGAATTTACAAAACAAAGGATGTCGTCTAAGAATACACAACTGTAGTCTCACCTCGCATTAAACTCTATATACACTATATTCTACATTAATAATAATAATAATAAACTTGATTTATAAAGCACCTTTCAAAACCATAGTTACAAGGTGCTGATACATTAAGAGAAATACATTAAAGACAAAGAGCTAATTCATTTAAATACCATCACCTGCCTCCAGTGGTGGAAAGTAACTAAGCACATTTACTCAAGTATTGTACTTGTACTTCACTTAGTATTTACATTTTCTTCTACTTGAGTACTTTAATTATATTTTGATGCTGATACTTTTGTACTTTTACTTGAGTAGTGAATGCAAGACTTTTACTTGTAACGGAGTATTTTAACACAGTAGTATTGCTACTTTTAAAGATCTGAGTACATCTTCCACCACTGCTTGCGGCGCGTGCAGCTCTCATGGACAGGGTGAGACTGAGAACCAGACTTGGTTCAAAAACATGCCAATTTAACACGAGCTAGCGTGTCTGTTTCATCAGCTAACGTTAGCTAACATTAGTTAACGGTTAACGTTAATTAAATACCATTATGTTTCAATATATTTTCGGAAGCACTGTCCACTCGTGAGCACGGCGTTCATCCACTCAACATAACGTTATGGTAACAACATATATCTAATTGTATCACATTCTATAGCTAGCTAACTGTTGTTAGATAACTGGTTTGGCTTGTGGTAACATTGGTGGGCAGCGTAACGTTAAGCAAAAAAGATGAAATATTTGTTGAATAGTGAAAGCCGAATTACAAAAAAATGTTATAACACGTTTAAAACACTGCTTGTTATAGTGTTAGTAAGGTTTGCGATACACAAGACATTAATGTGAAATTCTAACAGGAGATTAGCACTTGGTTTCCGCTGTCCGAGTTGACTGGACCATCGATGTTAGCTTATCGCTATCGGTAAAGTAACGTTAAAGTATTGGCTTTCTTTTAGGTAAAACAGTTAGCCTGGGTATAACTGTTTGGGTTAGAGCAAGACAAACTCTAACGTTTGCTTTAGCTGTATGTAAACAATCAATCACAAATCGCCTCCAGATTTCCCTTTGGCCTAACGTTACTCTCCAGTCTAATAGCTGCAGACAGATCAGGCGATCTGATGATAACATGCAACACTGTAGCTAACCTACTATGTTTTTACTTAGTACTGTAGTACTTTTTACTGACACAATAATAAGTGCTGTGTACCTGTTAACCCCTTTTAAACAAACACGTTAAAGATGGGTTGTCATCGGTAGGTCTGTCCGGCCATTTGAAGGCGCTAATCCGGATGCAAAATCCATTTAAAGGCCCAGTACAACATTACAATCGTCACCTCTCATCACCAATCTCTTCAAATACTTTCCTAAATTTAAATAAGCAAACATTGCTTTGATCACATAACAGTTAAACAAGTAAGTAGTAATAATATTATGATAAATACAATCTATCAATAGTGATTTCAGTCTCATCATTAACCTCTGTTTTTAATGAAAATATTTTCTGTACATTTTTTCTAGTATCTCTGATCCCTTAAGGCATCATCTAAACCTAACCAGTAGTGAAAGAAGTATTCAGATCCTTTACTCAAGTGAAAGTACTAATACCACACTGTAAAAATACTCTGTTACAAGTAAAAGTCCTGCAGTGAAAATGTTACTTAAGTATAAGTATGTCAGTATCATCAGAAAAAATTACTTAAAGTATTAAAAGTAAAAGTACTCAACGCAGAAAAATCCTCACATTTTACAACTAAGTGATTAATCATCTAATCATTTCAGCTGGACTTGTAGGCTGTTATATTGTTGGATAGTTTAATTTATAATAAAACATGGTATTTTATAAACATACATGTGTTTTGTGTTCAAAAATATTAATTTGTAAAGTAACTAGTAACTAAAGCTATCAGATGAATGTAGTTGAGTAAAAAGTAGAAAGTGGCATGAAATCAAAAGACTCAAGTAAAGTACAAGTACCTCAAATTTGTACTTAAGTACTTGAGTAAATGTACGTAGTTACATTCCACCACTGCCTATAAGGTAAGGATGTATATAAGAGACATGTAGTTTACTTTAGTTTAGTTTTAGGGACTCAGATTTAGTATTGTAGGGTTTACTTTAATGGTAATGTTTATAAAAACAAAGGGGCACTGAAGCACATAGCTTACTTTTATAGTCTTGGTATGCTTAGGCCTCCTTCACAATGGCTGCATGGCGTGAGCGTGTCAGCTGCGTGGCGTGTCCGTTTTTATTTCAGCTCCCATGTTAACAGGTTAGAGCTTTCACACTGGCTGCATGATACGCACGTCTTAGGCGTGGCTCGAGCCGCGCCGAAAACGCGTGGATGCTAGAAATAGAACCGACGCCTATTTTTCACGCGACACACAAGCGTCCAGGCAAAATAGAATACGTAAAGATGTTTATATGTCATTTTGACTCGAATACATTTAATAAATGAAATTTTGATGTTTGAAAGTCTCTAGGTTTTGACATGAATGCAGATCTAAATGTAATTAAAAAAATAAATAAATAATAATTATCGATTTTCAAATATTACACCTGTCAATACAGAACGAAATATTCTGTAGCCTATTTTGCCGTCAATACTGCCAACGTTGTCTTTGCTGTAATCAAATCAGCATATATTTATGTTTAACATGAAGCATACTACTGCTTGAGTGCAGTAAATCAATGGGAAACATCCATGTGTACAGACAAGGCTAGCAGCAACAGCGCTGCGTCAGACACATTTCTGGTGTGAAAAGACATAGAAAACGCCACGCAGCCGCCACGCAACAGAAATGCCACGCTTTCTATTCCTGGCATGGCTTATTCCTGTAGTCTCTGATAATGGGAGTGTGTCAGAACAGAAGGCTCATCAAACATCAAATGGACCAATGGTCTTCTCTACTTCTAGTTCACGTACACATTCACATCCAATAATCACTGAAGTATTCATGAAGTGAAAACATGTTTATTATAATTATTTACAAAATGTACAAAACAAAATGTACTGATAGGAAGCCAAGACTGTATTTAATTTGTCATATTGACAAATAAACATAAACAGAACATCAGCAGTGTCATGTCCTCTTGAAAAACCTGGAAAAGAAGACAGAGGAAACCAGGTTGTTCAATTACAATCACTGTACAAGTTTTAGCTGAACTTGTGCAAAACATCTACGAACGTTACGTTACGGTCATTCATAGTGAAATATAACTAAAAGGCTTATTCACTATATGCAGGATTAGGGATGCACCGATCTAATTTTTTCAGTCCTGATACTGATACCGATGCCTGGGCTTTGTGTATCTGTCGATACCCGATACCGATCCGATACCGTTGTTGAATTAATAATACACTGTATACCTTCCACCTTATACCTTCCTTCCACCATGTGGAAGAGACTAAAGGCACCAGACTTTCCTAACTAAACATTACTTTCCTAACTAAGACAAAATAACATAGATGTAATGTATTGAATTCTTATTTATTTGTACACTCAACTCTTCCAGCATGCGACACATGTGCGACAGAGGGAAAAAAAACAAAACAAAACTGGATCGGCCCAGGGATCTGTTAATTTTTCCGACCCCCGATCCAGCTATTTTGTCAATATCGGGACCGATATCGGATCTTAATATCGGATCGGTGCACCCCTATGCAGGATCACTTGATTTTGTCACCAGTAACATAACTAAAAGGAATATTTAATTTGCAAGTTGTGGTTACAATTAATAACTATTATGTTAATGGTTCAATAAAACGTAACAATACTATAAAAACTGAATTATCCACTGAAATGTATGTATTTCATCTTTGAAAATTCCAGAAACACTAGAATCACTTTAGACACTAATTAATATAGCGTTGTTTTATGTGTAAAATGATATTAACAGGGTGGGTAATATGCTGAATTGTACCATCTTCTATACCAGGTGAAACTGTATCCAACCAAAATGATGAAGGCAACCAGTCCTATTGTTGCAGCAGCAGACAGAGATGAAACCCTCAGAACATAGGATGTACCTGGAACAAGGAACAGCTGTGTGAATAACTGGCAACCACTTTCTACATCTGCTTGTTTTTGCATTTTAAAGTGCATTTTTAAATAGAGCTGCAAAGATGAATCGAATAATCGATGAGTTGTCAGCTATTAAATTAATCGGCAACTACTTAGATAATCAAACGGTTTGAGTCATTTTTTATGAAAAAAAGTTTTAAAGGCCCAGTGTGTAACATGTTTAGTTGTTCATTATCAAAATCTGTGTTGCCCGTTCACAAACTTGTCCTTTTTCATGAATATTTACCACCACCATCAATTCCAAGTATTCCTTTTGGCTTGAAATTTTACATTTGCATTCGCATGAACTGGGGTAGACGCTCCATATTCATACCTAACAACTAACCGAATAATTGAGTAAAGTAATTGACAGATTAATCAACCATGAAAATAATAAATCGTAAATAATCGTTAGTTGCAGCCCTATTTTAAAATACTTTCTATTTATATTCTATTTTCTAACTACAAAATGTTGTAAATAGGCAAAATGTAATTTCCCAAAATAAATCTCAATCCAAAAATCATCATTTTAAAACTGACACTAAAGGATTTGGGTATTTTGGCCAGTGAATTACCTCTTACTTTAGCCCACAGGACACAGGAACTTTTTAAAGCCTAGGAGAAAAAAAAAACTTTCAGGTATTTTAACAAGTAAACTGCAAAGTCGGATGCAGTTTCTACTAGGGCTGTGCAATTAATGAACAATTTAATCGCGATTTCGGCTCCTAATGATCACAAAAACAGAGTAGTCGAGAAAAACTATTTTTTTGCACATTATGTTTTGCAGATACACTCTTATTTTGTCCTGTGCTCTGAATGTTTGTTTTTTTATAAATGGAGAAAGTATCAAGGGAAATTTCACAGTTGTAGGTGTTTTCACTGTTGATTTGTTGAACTGTTTCACTGTTTTTTTGGTTCTATAAATGCAACATCTTTCCAAAAGTCAATAAGTAATCTCGTTAAAATAATGACGATTTCAACATTCACCAAAATAATCGCGATTATGATTTTTTTCCATAATCGAGCAGCCCTAGTTTCTAAGTCAAAACATCTTTAAACTGATACTTTATTGTACACCCACCGATTTCCACTGACTGACGGCTCGTAAGGTGATGTAATAGTTCCTGCCATTCTCCAGTGGTGCATTAAAGAAGCCTCCATAGTAGAGTCCATCCCCCACAGTAAAGTTCATCTCTGTGCCGACATGTGTGACATCTATCTGAGCAGTGATGTACTCTGTGAAGGACTGTATTTTGCCTGAGGGGTCTGAGCTCGCAGGAGAGGAACAGTCAAACATCATAATCCCCTCTACAGGAAGCACAAACACCTGGTACAAACTGCAACATGAAGAACAAAAAGAAATCATGGCCATATGCTAAACCAAATAAAGATATGTTAAAGCTTTAGTGCGTAACTTTTTGATATTAATGAACGTCCGTTACATTCAAGCCATTGCCAAATGAGTTGCTACAAAGCTAATTAAGACTATCAGCTCCACACAACTCTCTCTGTATTTCTCAGTATGGCTGTGTTCAGAAGATTGTGGCGTCCGGCACGCATAAACTCTCTTCTGAAGAGTCCATCGTGTTTTTTTAATCCTCCGTGTCCTCCTTGGCTACTAGCAACTGTGTGGAGGAGGGGTGGGGGGGCGGGGGGGCGGTGCGCATTCACGTTTCAGGCTTGTATCGACAGTTTTGTTGTCATTACTTTGAATTCCTCATGGGGGAGACAGAAACTATGCACTATAGCTTTAACACATTCATTTCTTTACACAATAGATTCGTAACACCTGAACATAACATAAAGGTGAAATGGTACTTGCATGAATGTGATTCAGCTCAACCAACTGGATTTTTTTTGTAGCAGATAATGTTATCGATATTTGGGTGTTAAAAAATCTGATAGTAATTCTTTTGGAGTGACATGACAAGTAAGATAAACCTAAAACAATCTTGATACGGATCTCTTAGATTTGTTTTGAAAGAATTGTGACCGATATACATACTAAACTGGACATTTTACAGAGTAAACATCAACTTGTCAGTGTCCTCTGGTGGACAAACAATGTAATAGAAACACTGCTTTCAAATCCCCTCAAACCTAGTTTGGCATTCTGTGCTGTAATTTCTATATACTTAACCCGAGTACCTATATACGTATCTGCAATAAGCTACAGAAATATCAGCTGATATATCGACCTGGCTGATTTATCGGTTTAGGTCTAGCCCTTTTATAACTGCTTTTCTGTGCTGTTTGGGTGACAGTGAATGTCAGTAGAAATAGTGAGATATTGAGTTTAGCTATGGAAACTGTATGGAGACTAATTGGATGTTCATGCATGTTCAGTGTAGCAAAGTTGTTGTTTTTTTTACCAGGAGTTCAAAATGTGTTGTGAACTAGATTTGTTATAACGTTTTATAAATTATACGTTTTACGTTGAAAGTTAGTTTTAAAAAAAAGTAACAATACAGTAAATTCTAGGCCTTCATGGGCTGCAAGTACAATGTAAATGTATGCCAGTGTAAGAACAATCCACACATCACTTTTATTACTGCCACTCAGTCACTCTAAGATTTTTAGAGGCATATTTATTGTGCATTGTTGTGTTGTCTTATATGCCAGTGCCAAAGACAATTCATTCCATTTCATGCAAATCTAATGGACAATAACGGAATCTCAATCTGAATATATTGTGCGGAATTATAAAGTTTCAACCAGCATTATAAAATGTGGACATTAGTAGGTCATTTGAAGCGTGCTGGTACATGACTGTCTGTTTTATCTCTGTTTAGGGTTTTAGTGTCCCCTGTGACGTAGCAGAACAGAAGAGTGGTCACATGTCCTGGTCGTTACCTTATTGGGTCCAGTGTGTTGGGTGATCTGCGTAGCCTCAGAGTTGGTATAGGAGTCTCAAATTCTCTGTAGTCGACAACTGGTGCTGGAGGCACTGTCAAATGTTCATCATGCTCAGTATAAAGAAGACTCACGTTAAATAGAATTAAATATTTCCAGAAAGCTTATTACAATTAGATGCAGGGAATCATTTTGTCAGAGTAGAGCAGTGGTATAGTACATGATACGCAGGTATACACAGTATACCCACTAAGAAAGCTCCAGGATTTCCCTATACCCACTTTAAAATGTCAAATGACACGTAACAACATACTTTCCATTATATTTTTGATATATTTTGAATTGTCATCTGTGTTTTCCTTCGCATAGGCTAAATAATCAGAATGCCGGAAATAAAGTCTGTGACCCTCAAAATTTCCCTGACCACCAACTATAATATGTCCATTCTGGTTCAGCTATACCCGCTAAAATACATTAGACTACACCACTGGAGTAGAGTAAATGTAAGAGTTGGCTGTGTAATGATACCTGGTAAACTGGTGTTTGTGGTGATGGTGGCTGTGAATCTGGAAGACACCGCAGTGATGGAGATGCTGTAGTTTGTGACTGGAAGCAGGTTCAGACAGAGTTCCAGCTGGTCAGCCTTAGAGCTCAGAAACTGCTTCCTTCTGTCATGAAAGGACCTCTGGTAGTCTCTGGATCCTATGTATGTCACCTGGAATGGTTACATTGAATGTGGCATCAGTCAGGTTCACAAAACACTCCATAGATGAAGGTAAAAAAAATGGAAGGGTAATTGCATAAACTGTCCATTAGGGATGTACTGATAGATTGTGAATCGGTTAAAAATGGACATAAATGTGTAAAGATTAGAGGATGGATACCCAAACCGAGCCAGGCCGGGTTTGGACAGATATTTAGAAATGATGTTTGGGTTCGGGTCGGGCTCGGTCACATCAGCACGATAAGGCATTGAACATTTTCAATTAAAAAAAGCTTATTATGTTGGTGCGCGCCTGTGTTAACGTGCGCTTGTTGCCCCGTGTGCGCTGATGCGCTCATCTGTTGACATTTCCGAATGCCTTCCTACAGTTGCTTAATAAAAGCGGGCTTTCCACACAAACAAATGTATGTGTCATTAGTATGAGAAAAACGAGATTTTAACTATGTCGGGCTCGGACATAAATATCTTAATACTTGTCGGGCTTGGGCCGGGTTCGGTCACTGCTCTGTCGGACGCGGGCCGGGCTCGGACAGAAAAATGCGGCCCGATCCGCACTCTAGTAAAGATTACAACCGGTTGAGATAAAATAATGAATCGCAATGCAATTTTTAAATGGCCTAGGGCGTAATCTACTTTTAATTTCACTTGTTTGATATATATATATATATATATATATATATATATATATATATATATAAATAAATTAAAATTTAAATAAAGGAATGTTTTTTTCAGTAATTTGTCTGCTTATTCTGTTAAATAAATCGTGAGAAAATTGTATTGTGAACTTAACGTCGTGAATCGTATCAAATCGTGAGTTGAGTGTATCGTTGCATCCCTACACATTCAGATATAACCAGAGAATAAGGTTATTAATTATTGAAAGCACCTATTTCCTATAAATAAATACAAGAAACAGGTAAGATAAACAGTATATGCAGGGAAAGAAAGATGACGAGTCCCCTGTTACCTTGTATACTTCTGTATCCTCCTCATACTTCTCTGCTCTCCAGTGCAGACATTTTTCATTGAGGACAAATAAGTGATTGACAGCTGGCTTGATTTCTGTAAGAGACATGGGAATTAAAAGAGCGATGGTACACCAAATCTTCACCGTCATATTACAAATCCCTTTACAAATATGTTCACAATGCAAATCAGTAACATCACACAAGCATCATATCTATCCAGATGCTTTTATTTTGTAAGGCCTAATGAGCTTCGTATCTTACATACAGTATGTTGCTAATCACATTACATATGAATTCACTGTGTTCTTACTAACCTATGCATCTCAGTGTAGCTCTCTGCCACACCCCAGAGCTGCTGCACACAGAGACGTTGCTGCCTCTCCAGCTGTGATATCCATCCACACAGCGGTGGATCACAACACTCCTGTTATGCCACACCACCTCGGATTTGGCAAGGAAGGGAACAGGACCACATTTGGCTAGGAAAACAATGACACTGATTGGTTAGCTAAATTATTGCACAAAATATTCCACACATATCTATCTTTGTTTGGGTTTGAGTCATCAGGGGGTTAAAAACTATTGTTGAGTAAAGACAAATAAATCTCATGCAACATGTTGTTTCCTCAACATTCAGTCAGCAGTGGATTGACCCACAGAAATAAATGTACCAGCATCACTCTGGACAATGTGAAAGTTATTATTCACCTTAATTTACCTTAAAACCTTAGAGCCTAAGCAGGAATATGCAAGGAACATCTGACCACAACTGAAAAAATATAGAGCTGAGCATTCATCAGTTATTTACCAGATGAATCAATGCATCAACAAAAATATATCAATAACATGTTAGAAATCACAATGATTAAAATAGATATATACATGTCATTGTACAGAGATTATTACTCTACCTTTGCACTTTACAGATACTTCCCCCCACTGTCCTGATAGTAAACATGTTGAAATATTATTTCCACTCTCCTGGTAAAATCCATCCATGCACTCATACAGCACCACACTGCCCAGTCTACTGGTGTGATCCCACAGGAGGTTAGTATCGGGGAGGGTTAGTGGGGGGCCACAGCTTATTTCTGCACACAGACATGAATTAGCACAGACTGTGTGCTATTTAAAGGCATGCACTAGGCTATATCACAAAAAATCACAGCTGAACAGGAGATACAGCATAATGAGGACAATAGGTGATTGACAGCTAGCTTAATTTCTGTAAGAGATTTGGGAATTAAAAGAGAGTGATGGTACACCAAATCTTCACCTTTTGTCATATTTCAAATCTCTTCACAAATACAGTATGTTCACAATGCAAATAAGCAACATCACACGAGAATCATATCTATCCAGATGCTTTTATTTTGTAAGGCTTAATAAACCGCAACTTATAGATGTTTTTTTTGTGTTTTGGAGGGGGTGGGGGTGGATGGGGGGGGGAGTGGCGCTTTTATGGCCTTCAGTTTGCCCCTTAAAGATGTTTCTAATCACATTATATGAACTTTCTGTGTTCTTACTCACCTATACATCTCAGTGTAGCTCTCTGCCACACCCCAGAGCTGCTGCACACAGAGACGTTGCTGCCTCTCCAGCTGTGATATCCATCCACACAGCGGTGGATCACAACACTCCTGTTATGCCACACCACCTCGGATTTGGCAAGGAAGGGAACAGGACCACATTTGGCTAGGAAAACAATGACACTGATTGGTTAGCTAAATTATTGCAGGTATTGTGGGGCTTTATAAGCATGATTATATAATGTATATTCCACACATATCTTTATATAGATTATTACTGTACCTTTGCACTTTACAGATACTTCCCCCCACTGTCCTGATAGTAAACATGTTGAAATATTATTTCCACTCTCCTGGTAAAATCCATCCATGCACTCATACAGCACCACACTGCCCGGTCTACTGGTGCGATCCCACAGGAGGTTAGTATTGGGGAGGGTTGATGGGGGGCCACAGCTTATTTCTGCACACAGACATGAATTAGCACAGACTGTGTGCTATTTACAGGCATGCAATATATCACAAAGAATCACAACTAAACAGGAGATGCAGCATAATGAGAATAATAGGTGATTGATAGCTAGCTTAATTTCTGTAAGAGATATGAGAATTAAAAGAGAGTGATGGTACACCAAATCTTCACCTTTTGTCATATTTCAAATCTCTTCACAAATACAGTATGTTCACAATGCAAATAAGCAACATCACACGAGAATCGTATCTATCCAGATGCTTTTATTTTGTAAGGCTTAATAAACCGCAACTTTTGCTTTTATGGTCCTTTAATTCACCCCTTTACAGATGTTTCTAATCACATTACATATGAATTCACTGTGTTCTTACTAACCTATGCATCTCAGTGTAGCTCTCTGCCACACCCCAAAGCTGCTGCACACAGAGACGTTGCTGCCTCTCCAGCTGTGATATCCATCCACACAGCGGTGGATCACAACACTCCTGTTATGCCACACCACCTCGGATTTGGCAAGGAAGGGAACAGGACCACATTTGGCTAGGAAAACAATGACACTGATTGGTTAGCTAAATTATTGCAGGTATTGTAGGGCTTTATAAGCATGATTATATACCATATATTCCACACATATCTATCTTTGTTTGGGTTTGAGTCATCAGGGGGTAAAAACTATTGCTGAGTAAATACAAATAAATCTCATGCAACATGTTGTTTCCTCAACATTCAGTCAGCAGTGGATTGACCCACAGAAATAAATGTACCAGCATCACTCTGGACAATGTGAAAGTTATTATTCACCTTAATTTACCTTAAAACCTTAGAGCCTAAGCAGGAATATGCAAGGAACATCTGACCACAACTGAAAAAATATAGAGCTGAGCATTCATCAGTTATTTACCAGATGAATCAAAGCATCAACAAAAATATATCAATAACATGTTAAAATAGTTTGGTAAATCACAAACAATGACTCTTCCACAGAGGAATGGATATATACATGTCATTGTACAGAGATTATTACTGTACCTTTGCACTTTACAGATACTTCCCCCCACTGTCCTGATAGTAAACATGTTGAAATATTATTTCCACTCTCCTGGTAAAATCCATCCATGCACTCATACAGCACCACACTGCCCGGTCTACTGGTGCGATCCCACAGGAGGTTAGTATCGGGGAGGGTTAGTGGGGGGCCACAGCTTATTTCTGCACACAGACATGAATTAGCACAGTGTGCTATTTACAGGCATGCAATATATCACAAAAAAATCACAGCTGAACAGGAGATGCAGCATAATGAGGACATGTAATAAAGTAAGTAAAATGAGTTAATCCTCACTGCTTCTGCCTCTTCCTTTTTTCACGAAAATGTGAAAAAGTCACATTCAATTTAAAAAGCGATACAAAAAGTCTTTATATTCTGTGTACATATTATACGTGTTGTGCCTCATATGCAAATAACAATTCCTGAAATGAATATGCAAATTCATAGTAAAAAAACAAACATGTTAACAACAACCCCAATGTTAACGTTTTTTTTTTTTACTTGACTTTTATTTGTCTTGATGTTTTTATTGTAACTTTTTATTTGCGTTATGTCTTGTCTGATATGTTGTTCATATGTTTTGTTGTGTGTGGACCCCAGGAAGAGTAGCTTCTACCTCAGTAGAAGCTAATGGGGGGATCCAAATAAATTAATAAATAAGCATCATATCTCAACTATTTACAAAGCATAGTGATATACCAACACCTATATTTTAAAGCAGCAGTTTTACATTTTGGGAAATACACTTATGCTTGTGTGTTATCAATCTTCTCAATCAACTCTCAGCAAGAAAGAAAATAAGTGTATTTAAAAAAAAAGTCAAACCATTGCTTTAAATATTTTGTGCAAATAACTACAAATATTCTGAAAGTAAACAGTGGTTTATCAATATATCGGTCATCAAACGTTGCACCTTCACACCATAGATCAATATCCTCCCACAGTCCATTCTCTCCACATACTGAGTAGTTTCTCAGGCTCCTGGTGTTATATCCTTCCTCACATTGGTAATACACCACACTGCCAATGTGTGATGTGCCGTCCCAAAGCATTTTAGCATGAGGTTTAAAAACAGGCTCTTGACAATTGATTTCTACAACAAAAAGACAGCAAGTCATTGTAGATGTTAAAATGTTAAAACCAATGAGACAGGTTTCTAGATACAATGGACACATCCTGGATAAATGCGTGGAATGGCAGTTAAATGACTAACATTCATACTGTTCAATTACAGCATGCACATTATGATGTATTGCTGACATTTGAGAGGATTGCATTATTTCTTTCTATGGAGGCAGGCATCCCAAGACTCTGTTATGTAGACTAATGTATTTGTCACCTTGACAGAGCAGAGAGGCTTCATCCCATTCTCCACTGGAAGTACAAACTGATACATTTCCCTCTCCAACATTGCGATATCCAGAGTTACACTGATAAACAACCTGAGAGCCCACAGTGGAGATTTTATCCCACAGCATGATTGAATGTGGGATGGGTTGGGGCACACCACAGTGAACCTCTAAAAGGATGGAAATTGCAATATTTAATTGAGTAAAATCAGTGATTATTTGACTCTGGACACCAGAAATGGAAAATAATGCCAACCACGGCATTAACGTCATTTGGAGCAGGTTGTTACCTTTGCATGAGATGTTTGGTTTTGTCCAGTAGCCATTAACTGTGCACAATGATATGTTATTTCCTTCATTGTGATAAAATCCTATTTCACAGTAGTAGGTCACTGTGCTTCCAGGGGTGGAGCTGCCGTTCCACACTTGCCCAGTATGGGGCAGTAGAGGAGGATCCCCACATAATATCTCTGGGACAGGAAATGATGCACACAGAGGGGTTATAGACATAGACAGTATATAATGGACCAACAGATCCCGTTGCTCTGGATGGAGACCAGTGAAGGCCATTAGAAGCACTTTTCCGGTGATGGCTGAGCGTTACTGAGCAGCCTCAAACTGAGAGAAACGACGTAAATGTGATGTGAGCAACCTGTCTGAAAGTTGGAAGTCTTCTGGTGCTGTGCCAAGAGAAATCTCAATCATTCATCTTCCCAATCTTGCAGAGACGGAGAGCGTAGGTATATGTAAGGAGATAACATGGACACAGGCTAATTATTGCTAACTAAAATGCTAGTTAACATTTGTAATTAAACTTAAACAGCTAATGTAAGTCGAAACTGCCTGCGAGCTTCTCCTGTACTGTACGGTAATTCCTCTACTATGCGACAGTAAGTCACGTGGTTATGACACAATCGTTAGCCTATTTTTATAAAAACGTCTGCTACGGAGCCATAACGTGAGATACAAGGTAATGGAGCCTTTTATACATTGTTGTGTTTCTTTAGAAATAAACAATGGACAAAAAAAGCTTTTAAACGCTTCAGATGTAAAGTTATTCGCTGTCAAAGTGGAATGCTAACGTTGGGTGATCGTTTGATAGCAATCATCAAAATGGCGCCATAGGAGGTTATAGTTTTGAAGCGAAGCTTACCCCCTTGGTTATAGAGAGGCGAAATCCCTCCCCTTCCGGTGGACCTCATGGGACCTTAATTTGGAAAAAATATGAACGGTAGTGAACGGGGAGAGACAAATTATTTTTTGATCCCGTTTGAATTGAGCCATGGATTACAAATATGATGTTCGTCAATTTAAAAGCTATTTTTTCAACTGAAGAAAGTCTTATTTTGTTGTAGGTTTGTCGTATGACCACTTAGTTTTGTGTGAAACCGCTCAGTGAACTAAATCTCTCGTCTCACACAATTTACATCACCTTGCATGATGCTCGGCTTGCTCGCTAGCTAGCTAGCTAGCTTAGCGCTGTTCCACAAAACGTGACGTTATCGCACCTGATGTGTTTTATCCAGTGAAGTTTTATCAGCAGAGAAGCGAAAGAATGAGCGAAATCTGCTGCTAGTGTGAGTAACGTTACATCCCGCTACCAAACACATTTGGCTTCTATGAGACATCATCCATGCAACTTTGAAGTGTGTAGTCTTTCTAATGACGTGTTTTTACAGTCTTATACTTCAACAGTTTAACAATAAACTGAGACCTTCTTGACATGCAAAATTATCTTTTAAACTGACGAACATCATGTGTGTAATTCATGGCTCAATTCAAACGGGATAAAAAAAATAATATGTCTTTCCCCGTTAACTACTATTCATATTTTATCCGAATTAAGGTCCCATGGTGGTCCACCGGGAGGGGAGGGACTTCGCCTCTCTACACAGAATAAAAAAATCTATAAAAGAAATACAATTCATTTCGAGTGCATAAAATGCACGTTTTTTTCTAATTAATTCTTAGCAATTTGAGTGGAAGTGGAAGTGCACATAAGGATCTCTGCACAGCACATCCATGTCATGGAACAGTCACACAGGTGATTTCACTATGTTGATTAGCTCTTCTCAGGACTGTGTGGCCATGCACAGACTAATAAACCAGGGGCATGTTCAATCTCAAAACGGTGCGCACCACTTTGCTACGGTTTCCGGATTGAACAATCCGAATTTTTACTCATAACGGTGTGAAATGATGTGCAACAGCTTTGAGATATAGGGCACGTTCAAGCTCAAAACGGTATACCGTTTTGCTACGACATGTTTCCTCTGAACGGTGTGCAACGGTGTTCAATGAGCTTTGAGGTATGTGTCACTGCCCGATGTGAGTCGAGTGCAGATGTGAGTCGCGCATGCTCAGATTTAAACGGTTTACAGCTGAAACGAGAGAAAACATTCTCAAAGCCGTTGCACACCGTTTCACACCGTTCTAAGGAAACATGTTGTTTAACCGGGAAACCGTAGAGATTGAACGTGCCCCTGGACATGTGACAACATCTGTCTGTGTGTTAAGGCCGGTGTCATTTTGTTTTGTAAAACATTTTTACTGTAATTAAGTCATTTTTCCTAAAATTAGCTACACAATAAGTCATGGCAGAAAATGACAGAAATAATTCCCTACCATTTCATGTATGAAAAGAAAACCATTTCAGGGGGTTTCAGTCATTGTTTGAATTACCTTGGCACGACAGAGTTGGGGGGGTCCACTGAGCGTTTTCATTACAGATCGATACATTATCTCCTCCTTGGTTATAAAAGCCTTCTTTACAAACATAGAGCACAGTGCTGCCAGGAGTTGAATTACTGTCCCACACCTGCTCAGTGGATTCAATTACAGGGGGATTTCCACACAGGGTCTCTACAAAGAATAACATGCACCACAAGCATGTAACATGAACACCAGGATCCATGTGTTGAAGGAAGTTAAAGTGCAAAAAGAAGAAACTACATCTGTGTGCATACATTTGCTTTTCAGTACCATTGATATTCTAAAAATTCTAAAATGATCGGATAAAATAGTGACTGTACCTTGACAGAGAACGGACGGCCTCTCCCACTGTCCAGCAGCGGTACAGATGGATACATTGCCCTTTCCAACATTATGATATCCAGAGTTACACTGATAAAGCACCACAGTGCCCATGCTTGACCTCTTATTCCACAGCATGTGAGAGTGAGGGAGGGCAGGGGGAGAGCCACAGTCAACCTCTGAGGGCCAAAGCAGTGACATGCTGCATGAAACCGTATTCACTGGAAAATCTCCAGGAACTCTGTCCGGCCGATCACTTTCATGATCCCTGTGCTCCTGAAACTGGTTCAAAACTCACTGGAAAAAAGCTGCACTGTCATCAGTGGGATATTCATTATATTATCATATTTAAAGGATAGGTTCATTATGTTTCAAGTCTGTCGTAAAACAATAAGTCAGGTGCCCATATGAGCATTTAAACAGGTTTTGCTTGTTGTAATTGTTTGTCCTGTTCATACTGGCTCTAAAGTGATGTAGAACAACATCCACAGTAGAGGGTGACAATTTTTTCGGGACGGGAGTCAATTTCACTGTTGGAAACGTGATAGGGACAGAATAGAGCATAGAAATCAACGGGAGCGGGCAGGAGCGGGACGGAGAAATGTGTGTTCCGAGTGTGAGAAGATCTCCGTAAGGAATTACGTAATGAAATCGCCTAGGCCTGCAGGTAATGCGTGTACAGTGTAGCCTAAATTTCGAGGTCTTATTCTTTCTCTCTTTTCCACCAGGTGGCGCGCGAGCCTGCTCGACGGTGTGAAGCGCGTGTCCGCGACAGAGTCCGCAACAGAGTCTGATAACTTTAGACAACATAGGGAACGAAACGGGAGTGGGACGGGATACGGGAGTCTTTCTCTCGGGATTTTGCAGGACAGGATTTTTTGGGGTCGGGGGCGGGCAGTCACGTGATCAGGATATGACGGGAGTATTTTCGTGGGCTCAGGATGGGATGAGAGCAACAACTGATTCCCGTGTCACCCTCTAATCCACAGTCCTACTGTTTTAAAAACATTAAAAACATTTATCATGCTTGCCCTTTATTTATAGGCACTGACAACTGCTTACATGGTGTTGTAACTGTGAGGTCAGCTGATGGGCTCTTTTTTAGGGCTGCAACTAACAACTATTTTCATTGTCGATTGGTTGTTTGGTCTCTAAAATGTCAGAAAATGGTGAAAAATGTCGATTTGTGTCGAATAATAATGTCGAAAGTCCAAGATGACGGCATTCAAATGTCTTGTTTTGTCTACAACTCAAAGATATTCAGTTTACTGTCACAGAGGAGTGATGCAACTAGAAAATATTCACATTTAACAAGCTGGAATCAGAGAATTTTTACTTTTTTTTAAAATAAAAAATTACTCAAACCGATAATCGAAATAGTTGGCGATTAAATTAATAGTAGAAAACTAAAAGATTAATCGATTAATCATTGCAGCTCTATTCTTTATGTCTTTTAGAACTCTTTTTGTGATAAAGCAATATTTCAGCATATGAGTGACTTATGAGGCAATAGTAGTGTAGTTACATTGATATAATAAACACTGTATGTGAATTCCCAATGACGCAGAAAACATTTGGTATTACATTATGTTATGTTGCCTACTGGGGCTGGATGATAAACCCAATATATTGAATTACCAATATTGGGAATCTCCTATTGTCTAAAAGCCACTGCAACATTGGCTTTGAATATATATATATATATATATATATATATATATATTCGAAGCCATAGTATTTTGCTATAGCATTGAATATTTATGACTTAATGAGCACATCAAAGTAAAAAAAAAAAACATCCCATGGCAATCCAGATATTTCCAGGTGAACTGACCAACAGACAGACATTATTTTATGGTTAAAATACTTATTATACATTTTTATTATGATACAATTTATCAAGAAGAATGGGCCAATTCATAGAGCTATAGCTTTGAGGTCATATCTACCAGCCCTATGTGTGTCACATTTACCTTATAAAAATGTAATTGGCACTATTAGGAACTCCTGAAAAGTCAAACAATCAAAAGAACACACCCTTCTAGATCATAAACGTTACAAGAACCTACGAGCAGAGAAAGCAAGAGTTGCAATGTGCTGATGAATGATCTTGAATAGTTATATAATGCTATAAGGGGAAATACGAGGTTATGGAGAAAGGCAGACTATGTTTTGTGTGTGTGTTTTGTTACCTTCACAGACCATGGTGGGTCCTCTCCACAGTCCGTCAGCTCCACACACAGAGCGGTTGTCTCCCCTCCTCCACACAAAGCCTTCATCACAGACAAACATGGCCACACTGCTGTATGTGGTCCCTGTGACTGACAGCAGCACTGTGTCCTCCACTGAGGCAGGCGGGCCACAGTCAACCACTGAGTGGGACAAGAACATGCAAAACTCGAGATTAGAGGCAGCTGTTCGCCCCCTGACCACACCATCTTCCTGGATTTCACATTTAGCAGGCACTGTTATACTAGCCAGGAACAAACTGAGGGGCACACACTACTGGCATTAAAGATTCATTATGTAATATTTCTGCATTATAAAAATGACTAACTATGTTATATATATTATTATTTATATTTGTTAGTATATATTACCGTAACGTTATACCAAAACGTTAGAAGGCTACAACAACATTCAACACGCGCATAAAGTTATTTTGTTTTGTCCATGGTTAACAGTGATGGGCTAACCCACGATGTGAAATTCACCATGTAACATTAGCTGTATGGGCAGTCGTTTAATCTAATGCTAAGTTAGCACCTATCGCACTCTGGTCCGTCTGCCTCACTCCCCGGCGCTAAGAGACTTCAGTCGGGATGAGAGCGGACACCCACCGGCGAAGTAAGTCTCCCAGCGGCGGACTACTACTGTAGTCTCAAATTGCCAGACCTTCCTCCACAGCGCTGTGGAGGAGGGTCTGGTGAGTCGACACAGCATTCTGGGATGGGAGAAACACGTGCTCTGGTTTATTAGCATTTCTTTAAACCAATCACAATCATCTTGGGCGGCGCTAAGCGGCGTACAGAGGAACGGCGCCATTGCAAAATAGCCTGTGTACGTTCAAAGGTTGTTTTTGTCGTGCCACAGAAAACTCAGATTGGACAGATAGTCTAGCTAGCTGTCTGGATTTATCCTGCAGAGATCTGAGGAGCAGTTAACCATAGTCCTCATAAATCCACCTGAGTTTAAAATGCTAACACAAAGGAAGCCCAAGGCAACCGATATCCGGCCTAAATAAGAGAAATCCGGTGGAATTTCCGTTGGCAACTGAGCAATCCCGGAAGTGGAACGCCGTGGATGTAGACTACGTAACAACAAACACCGGTGCTGAAAACATCCAAGAGGTGACACTGACATTTGAAATATATTGCGATATTGTGGTTTTAGCTGCTGGCTATTGTTAGCTTGCTTACTCGCTAACCGGTCAGCTACCACCACATATAGAATCTATTATGTGGGAAAACTGCGGCTATTTCATTAGAATGACATGACATGAAAAACGTTACTAAACGTAACGTGAATAAAACCTTAATAAATTAACTCCTCCGTAAACAGATGCATTTTAATAGGCAATAGTCGGTAACAATGAAGACAACAACTCCCATGATCACACGCAACTTCACGACGTCATCAAAAGTCCGTGTTTACATCCATGTTTTCGGTTGAGAGAGACCCCTAGTGGCAGAAATTTATATATTGTATGTTTAATGGAGCGGAGCTGAGTCAGACTGTATTTGCAATTAAAGGAGAATTCGGAGCATTGGGATGTACAACAGGCTTTCGTGAGTCTGTCCTAGCTTAGGTACATTTGCGTTTTGTTGTAAATAGATGAGTTCGACAATCGACTTGTGTGGACTTCACCGGAACACCGGAACTAAACAGAGGCATGTGCACTGGCTGAATAAGCACAACTTTTATGCATTTCTTTCACATCTACTGCAGTCATATTCACTGTGTTCACTCGGAAGGAATCAGTTCACAAGGCACTTGTAATGACATCTCGAACATGTTAAGAGGCTAAAAGCACGTTTAAAACCTGCCCCGTTTCAGCCGCCTGGGTGCGAACTGTAGCAGGAGCATAATTCTTAATTAATTATATATATATATTATAATTATTTTCGTTTTTCTCGCTACTGACAGCACTACATGACCACAAACAACAGAGCTACGTGTTGAAATCAACCAGAATTTTCCTTTAACTCCAGGTGCATCTTTGGAGTACAATTTGTGTGGAACCCACCAAATTATTGTTAATTTTTTGGAAAGATTTTTCAACAAAATGTGTTAACATTCAATGCAAATCAATTCAATTCAAACACTTTATTTGTTCCCGAGGGGCAATTCAAAATTTACTACCTTAAATCCAACATATTATTAGCAAATATAAATCAGCCTATTTGTGCAAAAAAAAAAAAACATTGATTATAGGCTTACTGACCTATAGGTAATGTAGCCATCCACAGATACAGTTAACCCTAAGGATTCACTGTGCCACATGTAAGTTTTACCTTTGCAGGAAGCTTTGTCTCTGTGAGGATGGAAGGGCTCCGCTCCGTTGTGGACTTGATATCCCAGCTGGCAGCTGCAGTCAAAACTGCCCTCAAGATTCCTGCACTGACCTCCCTCTCCGCACAGGCCTGTGATCCTGCACTCATCAATATCTGCAATGGTAAATGAGCATGTGACATAAAACAGTAATGTCACCCACTTAGTAAAGCTTGTTTTACAGGTAAAGGTCCAAACTTTGTGTCGTAATTTCTCATGGGAGGTCAACGTTTTCTTATCTGTGACCGTTTTAGCCTATTTCCTTTTCTGTATTTTATGCCTTTAACAGCCCTGTAAAAAAAGAAACCCAGGTCCAACCTGAACTCACCCTGGCAGTGGGTTCCATCATTGGGGATGAAGATGGCCATGTTGTTAGAAGGGCTGTAGCCAGCCAGGCAGGTACAGTAGTAGCTACCATATGTGTTGTGGCAGGTGGTGTGTTGCCCACAGATTTTATTGGCTCCTATCTGACACTCATCTTTATCTGGAGGAAAAAAATATATATTGCTCTTCAACATAGAAGAGGAGTTGAAATGTTATTTATTCCACCTGTGTTTTATTTTGCTTTGACAAGTCAAAATATCTTCTGTGAAAAAGGTCTATCTATAGGATGGATTGCCATGCCATTTTGTACAGACATTCATGGTCCCCAGAGGATGAATACTCCTGACTTTAGTAATCCCCTGAATTTTCATCTAGGGCCATCATCAGGTGCTGTGGACGAAGTACACACGGCAATGCACTGGTCTGCATGTATTGAAAAAAGCGACAAAGACATTTAATAAAAATGTCGGAAAAAAATGACGAAAAAAGCAACAAAAAACGAGAAAAAATTGTGGAAAAAGAACTCGGAAAAAAGTCAAAATGCGACAAATGTTGGAAAAAGCGACAAAAACTTTGGAAAAAAACCCTCAAAAAAGACGACAAAAACCTTAAAAAAAAAAGCAAAAAACCTTAGAAAAGTTGACAAAAACTCCGAAAGAAGCAACAACAAATTTGAAACAAAAAACTCCAGAAAGGCGACAGAAACATTTGAAAAATTGTCCAGAAAAAAATTGAAAAAGACCACAAAAGAATTGTTTAATTTTATTAATTTTTTTAAGCGACAAACATTTCGGAAAAAGTACAGTTTTCATTACACACACAAGTCTATACTGATGAGAGTGGTGAGACTGAACCAAAACATTAAAATCGGGGTTGATCATTCTCTGTGGGTTCGCCACTACGAGCAACACCTTTCACATAACACGTTTGATCTGTTGTTATTGCAAAATATGAATTAGAGCATTAGATAAAATCCCTTTTAAAACTTGGAAGTCATTATTTCTATTTCTATTTTTCTTAGACTGCAGTTTCTAATTGCAAATCCTTTTTCCCATTTGAACAAAATAGAGGTTAGAAGGAAAAGACTTCATTTCGCTTCACATTTTAAATGAACGCACAAAAAAAAGTTTTTTTTTCCTACCTTGACAGAAGGTTCTCCCATTTCCTACAAACCCGTACTTGCAGTTACAAACTTTGCCAGAGCCGTCTGACTTGTCGTCACATGTGGCGTTAGCGTGGCAGGAGGCACACACGTCCAGAGTGTAGCTTTCTGCTGCTCTCTTTTCTGAGAGGATAGAAAGAACATCCATCAGTCAATATCTTCAGAGGTTTTTCACGCTTTCTCCAATTTTCAGTGATACACAAAGATAACAAAAAAAAAATAGAGATTATATTAGATAATCACCAAATGTGAATAATGGGATAAAAAGCTATCAGTATGCTCACCTGCATTGACACAGAGCAGAAAAACTATGATCATTGCTCTGTTTCTCTCGGCCATCCTCACTGAGCGTCTTCCTCTCGCTCTCTCTTTACTTCACCAGACACTTAACCTCCTCATCCCCATCTTCTTCTTTTTTTTTCATTTTTTTATTTCCGCCTTGTGGACAATGATGACACTGAGCGGATTTGATAACCAGGATTGAGAGGACGCGGTGAGTGGGTGAGCTGAGGTCACTCTGAGATACAGCTCCTTTTCTCAATGGTCTTCCTGCAGCTGGTGGGTTTTGTGGCTTAATCTGTCATTCCTTGACACATTCAGTTACACTTCACATGTGTTGTTACGTTCAGTGCCCGCTCTGGGGAACTGCATACTCATTCGGTGGTGGCTGATAAGGGCTATATTTGGCCTAACAAACTTGTTGGATGCCCTCTTACAAACATTGTGGCTTTTTAAGTGTCTTTTAAAAGCATGTCAACCGCATCATTACTAAATGTGTATAAATATAAGCTAAGGGTAAGGGTCTTTAACTAGATGACTTAGAAACTACATCCAGTACTTAATATAATGCTATTGTAGACCAAACGTTTTATGAATACCATGGTGCACCCTTACCCTTTGTCCCATGTAATTTAAAGAGTTTGTAACTCTTATTAAATTAAAGGTGACTTAATTAAGTTGTATTATAATACACAAATGTATTCAACCAACCAACATCCCTCCTTGTCCTACCACAGGGTCTGTAGTAGGTAGTGCTGAGGGGGCCTGCTGTGGGAGGGGAAGATTAAGTGTGGTGAGCTGCTATCTTTGAGCCCAGCGTGGTCCTTAGTGGGGTATCTCTGTCACTCTAACCAACCAGCTACCGCCTCACACCAGTGTCTGCTGGACTGGACTGATTAACCCCAGTCTGTCCCTCAGAGCAGACAACCCCCAAAACTGCCTGAACAGTAAGTCTTTGTGTGGGCCCAAATCTGAACTGGACATGATGCAGTGCAAGTAAAAGTTGTTTCAACAATAATTTTAAACCAAAGTCAGCAGGAACCTAAGGTTTTCATAGCAGACATTTTGACTTGCCATAGTAGGAAAAGCACAGCTGAAATTGATAACCTTAACGATGGCTCAATTCCATTAAGTGTCCCAGTAAGCTATTTCAATGAGTCAGCATGCACCATACCAGGGCCTCTCCTAAGTGGAATGCAGCCACCATTAATGGTTTTGAATACACCTGTGCTTTTCCTACTATGACATGTCAACATGTCTGCCGTGAAAAAGGTCTATTCTACCACGTTTTTAATCTTGTTGTCATCTTTGGGGCTTTACACTCAACGCTTAATTTCTGCACTGCATATCCAAGAGATACCTGATTAGTTGAAACTTTTTGCAGTACTGTAGAGCGCAGATGTGGAAGACTTGGGATTGCTGACCAATCAGAGCAGACTGGGCTATTTTCGGGATAGGCCTTAAAGAGACAGGCACTACAACAGAGTGTCTCAGACAAAGGGGGAATACAGGTGCAGCAGCCATGGGCAGTATGAGAAAATTTAATTGTTTTCTGAACATTAAAGCATGAAAACATGTTCTAGTAGAAACCCCAAAAACAAGTATGAATCTGAAAATGAGCATTGTAGGTCCCCTTTCAATTTTTCATGGTGGAGTACAGAGGATGAGTTGAGGAATCTCACAGCCTGAAGAAAGAAGCTGTTCTGTAGTCTGGTGGTACGGGTGCGGACACTCCTTTAATGCTTGCCAGACGGCAGCAGGGTGAACAGGCTGATGACCATGTCAGGTTCTCTGTGATGCTGATTCCCAGGAACCTAAAACTGTTCACCTGCTCCACCTCAGCTCCAGTGATGTAGACAGGGGTGTTTGTCTTCACCTCCTTTGTACTAAAAACAATGATCAGCTCCTTGGTTTTGCTGACGCTGACCAGTAGGTTGTTCTCTGTGCAC
Organism: Sander lucioperca; assembly: GCF_008315115.2. NCBI lineage: Eukaryota > Metazoa > Chordata > Actinopteri > Perciformes > Percidae > Sander > Sander lucioperca. Next base: position 23,799,827 of record NC_050174.1, read on the forward strand.
CACTATGCAAGATTGTTGCTCCTCCCATTATGTGGTCTCATCATTGAATGTAATCCGGCCAATGATCGTGGTGTCGTTCGCAAACTTCACAGCTGAGTTCTCTCAATGTCGGGGGTTGCAGTTGTGGGTGTACAGTGTGAACAGTAGGGGGCTAAGCACAAAGCCCTGGGGGGCCCCGATAGAGTAAAGCAGGTGCAACCACAAATACAAACTGGCTGGGGTCTGTTTGTGAAGTCCAATATCCAGTTGCAGAGCACAATATTAAAGCCCAGAGGGCTGAGTTTGCCAATCAGTGCCATGGGGGGGGATTGTGTTCAATGCTGAGCTAAAATCAACAAGCAGCATTCTGATGTAGCTGTTGTTTTCATGATGTGTGAGTGCTGAGTGGAGGGCAGTGGAGTGTGCATCTGTGTCCAAATGCATTTGCATGATGCCAAATGGGGACCCACTTGTAAAAGCATTGCTCCATAGCACTACTAGAGGCCAAATAGTCCACACCTTTAAGTTCAGGATCCATTGCAACCGGAACCAAGGTTGCATAACATCTTGGCATAATGATGCAATCAGTGCGTTCTTCCTATCGTTGGTATATTTGGCTAAATGCATGACTAAACAAAGTGTGTACATAGCGACACAACTAGATGCAAAAAATTGGCCGTTGGAGATTTCTTTATTTGTCATTAGCACCTGGTTTTTGTCGACCTGTGTAGTTATCACAAAGTCTGTTATTAATATCAAGTATTACTGGAACATGCATTTTTTAGTATCACAATTGTATAATGGACTTCAGAGGTATGTTTGTTAAACTTAAAAATGATTATCTTAACTAACATGATTAAATTACTTCAATGTAAATCAAACAGAAAGCATTATGGCTCTTATACATACATTTCATAATTACGTAAATAATGAGTGTTACAAAAACACATTAGTTGCTGGCATTTGAGACAAAAAATGTTTGCTGTTTGAATGCTGTTTTTTAATTTACAATAACGGCTCTGTAAAATCAGTGCCAGAAAATGTGAGTAAAAGAAAACTTCAGAAAACAAAATCACACTACAGTATGTCACCACACAGCTTTACAGTCCTGATCTTGGACACAAAAAACTGCTGCTTTGTCATAAAACAGTGCAGAAACAGCAGCGTTTCTTTCCACGTGCAGTCTCAACTTCCCCAGGCGGAGGTGCTTCAGGAGCCGGAGATTCCTCCTTACACTCTGACACCGAGCCACTGGAAGTGGACAACAGCCTCCCACACACCAGGTCAGCAGCTTTTCCATCCATGACAGACAAGTCTGTCACTGTTTTCTCTCTTAGCGACATGTCTCCATCATCATCATCATCTATCAGCACAAACTCCTTGAGGTAAACCATCGCCACACCGTGGAGACTGTGGTCCTCTGCTGATTCCTCCATGGTGTGGACATCCACAAAGGTCAGAGTTGAAGTCTCTGTCAGGGCCTCATGTGGGTCTGTGGAGTTGTCCTCTGGCCCTGAGTAGGCCTGGCTGCTCGAATCAATCATCAATGTGGAGTTCCTTTCAACACTGTCGTCTCTCATGCTGTACCTCTGGTCCTGGCTGTCAGAGATAATGTCTGGAACAGAAGACATCTTGCTGGTACCATCTCGGTCTCTCCTGGTGTGAGAGCCATTTTCTAAAGCATGACCATTCCCAGGATACATCTTAAAAGCCACACTCTGGTAGTCATGGTAGACCTGCACACTGCTGCTCCCTGGTGGGGAAGAGAGGGGGATGCTGACAGCAGTGTTGCCTTTTCCTTGCTTCTTCATGTATTTTTTCCCTTGGTACACTGAGACAAAAAAGAACATTGGAAGTTAATTCTTGAGCTTGGAAATAGTAGTTTGATAAAAACTTAACTCAAGATATTTTTACTAGCTGGTATCAGTAATGATGAAGACCATAATGTATGGTTGAAAAGTCCTGAGAAAGCTAGGAAGTAGACCTTGAGTTAAGATTGATGATGATTTTTGTTCAACAATAGAAAATGACAGACTTAAAGTCTCTACTTTGGCACCCTTGCCGGGTAAGTGTGATTTATGGTTGTGCAGAGGCTCCACACAGAGCTTTTCGTGGTAGCCTACATAAATGGCCTGAAGTCTATAATTGTGCGTTGGTGTGTGCATCTATTAGTGGTGGTATGGTTCATGAAAAAACATCCAAACCATTCGGTTCGCTTGTCTCGGTTTGGAGCGTGTGTGCGTCACACAGTTCGTCAGTACACCGCTAATGTGCACTAACCCACTTTCGACACCTATGTTAAAACACTTGACAAATGACGAGCGGGATGAGCGTGACGAACGCAACACATGGCAGCTGATTGGACGAATGCGTCACCGTGGGTCTTGCTGCTCCCGAATTTCAAAACAGACTCTAATGGCGTCTCGTTCTGAATACGATCTCGTATTTTACGAAAATAGTTCACCAAAACGTGTTTCTGAAAACATTTTAAGCGAGAAATAGGCCATATAGTTGCTGAATCTGTCTGTTTTTTTGATCGACAAAGGTCAGTTTAAAAGATTTTTGTCAGATTTTGAGAGGCGGCAAGCCGAGCCAACCGCTCCTCAGGTGGAGTGTGGAGTGCTGCAGGTCACACAATCTGCAGGATTTTTGGTCTGATAAGGTCACTTGATATGTCAGGTATTTAGCTATTAGCATGCTAACATGCTGATGTTTAGCAGATAGCGTCATGGTCATCTTAGTTTAGCATGTTAGCATGCTAACATTTTGTAATTAGCGCTCAACCCAAAGTACAGCTTAGGGTTATTGGGAATGCTATTAGTTATTATATGATATATGGTCATAAACCAAAGTATTGGACTAATGAAAATGTATACCTGATGGTGGTGCTAGATAAAAAGTTAAGGGATTATCAAAGTTATTGCAATTTATCCTGAGGGGAACATGAACGTCTGCAACACATTTTTATTGCTATCTATGAGCTAGTTCAGAATCGGAATCAGAAAGGGTTTACAAGGAATTTGCCTTGGTGGGTGGTGCAAACATAAACATGTTAAAAAGAAATAAACTATGAATGTAAAATAAATGATAACATACAGTAAATAAACAGATATGTAAAATATAACTGTTTAACAATAAGAAAAAGAAGGCTGTATGGTTTAGGATGTGCAAAGATGTTGAGGAATGTATATATAGTTTATGCAATGGACAGGTATATAGTCCAGTTCTAGGGGGTGAGGGGATTGAGAGTCTTTGTCAGTGGGGGGCCCGGGCCTTGTTAATGAGGCCGACTGCAATTGGAAAGAAAGGTTTTGGTCCTGATGGACTGCAGCCTCCTGCCAGAGGGGAGTGTTTCAAAAAGTTTGTGACCAGGGTGGGAGCCACAATCTTTCTTGCCCGCTTCAGGGTCCTGGAGACAGTTGTCAAGGCATTCACTCAAAATCACAAATGGCAACCTCATGGTGGTACTAGAGGAAAAGTCAGGGAATCGTCAAAGTCATTAGGATTCATCCACTGCGCAACATGAATGCATGTGCAAACATTTGTGCCAATCCATCTTGTAGATGTTGAAATATTTCACTGGATAAGTGAAAAACTTGACCCGCTGGTGGTGCTAGAGGAAAAGTCAGGGGATTACTAAAAAGGCGTCAGCATCCGTCTTTTGGGCACCATGAATACGGGCATGGTGACACATGGGCTAAATTAACATTGGCGAATATTTGTCTGTCTTTCACTTTCATTCTTTGTGAGCAAAGTGGTAAATAAAACACTGCTTGTAGTGGAAAAGCAAATTTGCATCTTTGCATCGTGTAGTGTTCCACTTCAGTGAACTTAAGAGAAATTAGACAATAATGGTGATTTGACCATGTCTGAAAGACCCAAATTTCACCATAGTATGAACAACTTCATTGGCAACTGTCGGTACACGATCTGTGCTGCCTGCACGATCCATCATGCGCATGCGCAAGATGTTCGCGCATGCGCAGATGATAATCCTGTTTTACCTAGGATACGACACTGCACGATCTGTTCCACGCTAGCCTCCACCAGGAAGCTAACGTTAGTTTAGCTAACAGCTAATTTGGCTAACTGTTAGCTGACAGCTTGATTCAGTCAAAAATAACATTAACTCAAACTAAACACTGGGAAAAGCAGGCTACAGCTAAATTAAGACTTTACAGTAATAACAATAAAGACAAGTATTGAGTGATTGTATTTTAAAAGAGCACAAGTAAAGTAGAACTGACGTAACAGCTGTTATATTCTAACGGTTATTTTCAGGTCTTATTTTGAGGGTCTTTTAAAGTTATTACATGCTGTCTCAGCTAGCCGTTAGCCGAATTAGCTGTTAGCTAAACTAATGTTAGCTTGCCTGTGGAGGCTAACGGCAGACCGCTACAACTACGACCGGAAGCGTGGAACAGATCGTGCAGTGTCGTAAATCCTCATGCAGCAGCACATGCGCGAACATCTTGCGCATGCGCAGAACGGATCGTGCAGGCAGCATGGATCGTGTACTGACACCAACCATGAGTTGAAGCATTTCATTTACAAGTTCCTTTTGTAGTGTAGGGTTCAACAGTAAGGTTAGCCTGATGGCCTGGGGCAAGTAAAACACAACGTTGGGCAAGTAAATAAATATATCCTTGTTGGGGCATGTGTAAAAAAAAAAAAGAAGTTCCAATCATTTTTTTTTTTTTTTTTAAATGTATGAACTTTGAACGGCGAAGTCACAGCCTCAACCACTAGCAAAGAAGTGTGTGTGGTTGACCCCACTTGGCTGTCATTGGCTGTAGTTTTCTTAGTGAGCCAAGATGGACATTGATTGTTGCTGTGTCTAGCCAGCCGGTATTGTATGACATTGGGCATGAAAATTCCAAATTGCCCCACAAGAGAGATCATTCCTGGATGTCTTTCTCTGCTCTTCAGTTTATATTTAGCCCGCTGCAAAACCAACAACCACAACAACTCAAACGGACTACAAACCAGCAAACTGATTTCCGTGTGGACATCCTGCACTGCCCACATTCAGCACGAATATCGCCTCGGCATGAACATCGCCTGGTCAGTTGCTTGCATTTGCGCATGTGTGACCCTGTCCTATCTCTACCAAATGACATGGCAATCCTTTGACAGTGTTGTTGAGATATTTGAGTCTGGACCAAAGTGGTGGACTGACTAACCAACCGGCCGACAAAATGTATCATTTAAGGATAGGTGTAATATGGAAGCCCATGACATTACTGATGAAGCTCAGCGTAAATTCTTTCAGGAAGACTTCTAAACTTCATCCACCTCTCTCTCTTCCTAAAACTGAACAGGTGTTTCGAGGCGTTCACTTTTCAGTTAAACCAACCAGAATCGGCCATGAATTTCACGAGCCAATCACAGCATGACATTCCTGCTTTAAATCTGTTCTTTTCTCTGCTGCTGTCAGTTGTCATTTCAGGCAAAGAGTGCAACCCTCTTCCTCCCCTTCCACCTCCAGTCATCGTCACCCACAGCACCCTGGGTCTTCCTCTGGCAGACCGCTCCCGTCGGCTCCTTCGGTCCGGTCTTCAGGCTCCTTCACCGCCACCACCAGTGTCTAGACTCCATCGGGAGGATATGTCTTGGCTTCTCTACCCCTTTAAAAAATATTTTTTTTATAACGATGGAGTCTAATCTCCAAAGATGCTTTACATTTCATATTATGCATATGTACAAATAAACCTTTGCATATTTGCAACAAAGTCTCTCCTGATTGAAATTGTCCTAGTTAATTATCCATCATGAACCTCCAGAATGGCTTCAATGCTTCTTGGCATTGTTTCCAATGGAACTCTACTGAAGAGCACATTTTTCTACAAGATATTCCCTTATTTGTCTTTGTAATGATGGTGGTGGTGGTGGTCTTACACGTTGCTCCAATATCTCCCATAGATGTTCAACTGGGTTGAGATCTGATGACCGTAAAGGTTAAAGCACGTTTCACATTTTCATAGTCATCAAACCATTCATTGAGCCCTGTATTTTGCACTTATGTATTCAGGTTTTTCCTTTAAATTTTCACCTGTGTATTGCTAGTGCACCATTACTAAAAACCAGACCCAAACGGAATCAGCAGATATTATTATTATTTTATTTTAATTTTTTGTCCTTTTTTTTTTTTTTTCAGCGGTGATGCAGAATGAAAATCTGACGAATTTAGTGGACTGTTTTTCAGCTTGGGGTGAAGATGTGTTAACAATCTGAGTTTAATTTTTTTAAATATTTTTTTGTTTAAAATCTGCGGAAAATTCTGCAGAATTCTGCAAATAACATGCACTGTAACAGGAAATGTTGTCCATATCACTTACCCCTAGCATACATGGCGCTATTGTGCAGTTGCAGCACTAATAATAGTCACAACTTTGACTAACACAGCAACTGGGACAGGTAATAGTAAGTGCAGTGAACTTTTTGAACAACAGTAAGAGAGAACAAGCTGTCATTTAGTATTGGGCTCCCTGAATAAATAAATGAAGCTGGTACTTATAAAAGAAGCAAAAAATAACTTAAATTCCCTGAGGATCAGCTCTTTGGAGAAGGAGACAGATGAGCTCCTCTAAAGTGCTCTAACCAAGGAAGGAGTGTGTGTGTGTGTGTGTGTGTGTGTGTGTGTGTGTGTGTGTGTGTGTGTGTGTGTGTGTGTGTGTCTGTGTGTGTATGTTTCATCTCTCTAAAACACACACACACCCCCTTCCATTCTCCACACAGAAACAACAGAGATGTGTAAATGCATCACTCTGAGTGACTTCAAAACTGTAGAAATCTGCTATCAGCCAAAGCCGCTAATGTGTAAATTTTGTTTTGTGCAATATAATTCAAAGAAGAACACGTGACAGATAAATGACATTAAGACAAATGAGATATTTACACTAAATAAAAGATTAAAAGAGGAGTGTTTCCACTTTATGTCTCTACGTGCTAAATGCAATCCACTAGGTACAGGAGCTAAAAAGACTGACCCTCTTACACTTGACTGACTCATATGCCTGACAGAATTGGGACTCTATAAATGAATAATAACAGGAATGTACATGTTCAAGCGAGAGCCGGCATGCTCCACTCCAGCTTGTAGTGGTGACTGAGCAACAATAGATGAAAAATAGATTTGATTTAAACACACTCACTGCATTACCACGTTAGTTTGCACTTGGCCGGTGGCGGTTTTTGTCTCAGCAGTGACTATGAGAAGGTTGGCAACAGCTTAAACTGTGCCAGTGGGAACTTATACTGGCAGGACAAAGAGAAATTAGACATAATCGTGATTTAACTATGTCTGAAAGATGCGTTAGGATCCGTCCTTTGGGCACCATGAATATGGGCATGGTGACACATGGGCTTAATTAACATTGGTGCCGTTCACTTCCATTCTCTGTGAGCAAAGGGGCGAAAAAAACAGCTTCCAGTGGAAAAGCAAATTTGTATCTTTGCATTGTGTGTAGTTTCATTTTAGTGAATTGAAGAGAAATTAGACAATAATGTTGATTTAACCATGTCTGAAAGATCCAAATTTCACCCTTCAACAATAAGGGTTGCCCGATGGCCTGGGGCAAATAAAACACAACGTTGGGCAACTAAATATATCAACCCACTTGCCTGTTCTGTCATTTTTTTTTTTGTTATTTTTTTTTTTTAAATGTATGCAGACAAACAAATTACAGATAGAAACAACTCTCTACTACTCTGTCTTAGTTATTGCAACGTTTAAAAAAAAGAAATAATAGTCTTCACATTTAACTAGGAATTTTAACTCATCTGTGACACTGTTCATGGTGTGTTTCTATGAGTAAAAAATATAACAACTTACTTGAGTCTTTGTTGTTATTTGATAACTACTAATAAAAAAAAACAATTTGTATAGAGGCCAGTTAAAATTGACTTTGGGCAAGTAGATTTTCTTTTCTTTTGGCCGACCAGACAAGTGAAAAAAACCTTACTGTTGAACCCTGTAGTGTGACAGAACATTTGTGTCATATGCACTAACTAGACCCCTAGGCATTATATATATCACAGTGATATAACAAGAATAACAGAATCATACGTACAGAAATCAATCACAAAAATCCACTTTAATTCAGATATTTAAAAAAAAATGCTTTTACCTTGAGGCTTCCACAGTTGAACTCTTCCCCAAGTTGCTGTAATGAAAATCACATGGCAGAGGTGGGATGAGCCAGCATGTGTCCGTGAACTGTACAGCTGGTGAAAGTGATTGCTCCTCCGTCTGGAATCTATAAACAGAGACTCTTCACACACGCCCTCCCCTCATCTTGTAAACTACAACTGCTCGCAGTATTTGCAGTCACGGGATGATCCACCAATTGGAATCACACCAGCATGACTGCTCCACCCCCCACCCCCCTCCTTTTTTTGGGCTTCTGCTGAACCTGTGTTTTTTTCTTTCCCCCAAGTGAGATGATCTTGACATCCACAGCTGCACATATTTTTACCTGGAAACAATCGGTTTTCTACAGAATATAAAATTCAATATTTACTTTTAGGAAATTATCATATTATAAATTTAAAGTGGAGGTTTGTAGTTTATCTATGACTAAATGCTGCAGCTCCTCAAGACCCAAGCAGGGGGAGGAGTAAGTGCTCACATCATTTAAAAGTAACAGTACCACACTGTAAAAGTACTCTCTTTCAAGTAAAAGACTTACGTTCAAGGTCCCATATTGTTGAAAGTGATATCTCCATGTCTTTTTTATTATAGAGCAGGCCAAGGTGACATATAAATACTGTGAGAGTTTCAAAACGCTTAATCCACAGAGAAAAACACACAGCCCATATTCAGAAATGGTGCCTTTAAAGGTGCAATATGTAATATATTACATATTGTAATACATACAGTATTAAATCCAAAAATGACCACAATGTGTCATCAGATATTAAGGAAACATGCTAAGTTGAAATACTATCTTTACTGACAACAATACTAAAGCCAGTATTTTCGCCTTTGAAATCTCTGTTCCTTGACGGAATGTATGTTTGTGTTTTGGCCTGTTTGACAGTTTGACAGCCAGGCCAGGTTGCCAGATATACCTGTAAAAATGCAAACCCAGCGTGCTACAGCTGTTAGTACAGCCATCGAAGCAGCAAACAAACGGGATCAACGGAGCTAGATTCTACACAACCTTGGCATGTTTTTAAATAATAAAACCCTGGTAAATATTGGAGATATATTTGAAAGATGGAGACAGCTTAGAGCCCAAAAGGACACCCAGTTGGCTAATTTCCTCCTGAACAGGTAGCTAAGCATTAAGCTTCAGGCTAATTTATCACAGCTACTAGGGACGGGCATTTTCAGTAATTTCAACATTTGTGTACTCACATTGTATTATATGGAGTACTCCAGTTGGTTACTCGCAAAAACAATTGAGACATCAGTGAAGTGGTCCTGACTGGTACAGGCTAATGCCGCCATGCTAACACGTGATAACTGCTAACGTTACCAGAGGACCAGGCAAGCAGTGTCTTTAGCGGTTCTTGCCGTAATTTTAAGCCAAGAAAGTGTGTCTGTCAGTTGGGTGGAGAGGACGGTGAGGTAGTGGTGTTTTTAGCGGTGTTGTTGCAGTAATTTTAAGTTGAGGTAGTGTGGCTGTCAGTTAGGTACAGAGCTCCGCATGAGCACAAGCTTTTATGACTGTCAATATAGCCAGCATCTAACGTTGGCTACTCCGCTGCGCTGTGGAGTAATGTCTGGCTATATGTGAAACTAGCGTCTAGCAAAATTGTTAGATGCTGCGTTTTCAACCTTGCAACCCCCGAGAACTTCGAGTCTGGGGAGGAGGCGACTCTCTCCAGTATTTTGAATTTGTACTGCAGTAACTATTTTAAACACTAGCTGTCAGTATTACATATTGCACCTTTAAACGAACCGTCAGGACGTCCAGCTTCCTGGCTTAGGGTTTCATTCCAGCCGCCTAGGCCAGAATTAAATACTTTATTGGACATACAGATATACTGGTACTTAACACTTGCACATACATACAGTATATACGTCACTTGCACATACATATATACTGCTACTAAACACTTGCACATACATACTGTATATACTTCACTTGCACATACATATATACTGGCACTAACCACTTGCACATATATGCATACTTCAGTTGTGCATACATATATATTTTACTTGCACATACTGTACATATACACTTCACTTGCGCATACATATATACATCACTTGTGCATACATGCATAATTGACTTGTGCATACATATATACTTCACTTTCGCATACATATACTTCACTTGCGCATACATATATACTTCATTTGCACATACATTTATGCTTCACTTGCATATACATATACTTCACTTGCGCATACATATATACTTCATTTGCACATACATTTATACTTCACTTGAGCATACATATATACTTCACTTGCGCATACATATATATTTCAATGCGCAAGTGAAGTTTGCATGTGGCGCAAGGGAAGTATATATGTATGTGCAAGTAAAGTATAATTGTATGTGCAAATGAAGTATATATGTATGCGCAAGTGAAGTATATAAGTATGCGAATGTGAAGTATATATGTATGTGCAAGTGTTTAGTACCAGTACATATGTATGTGCAAGTAAAGTATATATGTACGTGCAAGTAAAGTATTGGCCTAGGCGGCTTCTCATATATATCAGTTCATTACACAACATTTTACTGACGCCATTGTGTTCTTGTCAGATATTTGCTTAAACCTAAAAGGACCATAATAGCTGGAAAATAATTTTAATTGACAGATTGCTGATGAGTTTTATCAGCAGGGCTTTCTGCTGTAGATTCCATAGATCGACTGTACATGAGCACTTTGTCAGATGGCATGTCTACTGGTTGACTATAGGCTAATGCAGACATCATCCCTATAGGGAACCAAAACTTTTCAATATTTTATCACTCCGTTATTCCTGTTTGCGGCTTTCATGTGTGTCTGTCCTCCTGTATTATTTATTGGAACACATTCAGGGCATTTGACTGAATGTGAAGCCATGCATCCCTGCACCACCACAATAAAGGATAAAGGAATCATGGGAAAAAACTTAGAAGTTAAGAGATTGCTTTAGAGGTGCTGGCAGGCAGATTTTGTTACTTTTGGACAGAGCCAGGCGAGCTGTTTCCCCCTTTTCCAGCATTTATGCTAAGCTATCTTCCCTCCTATCGTCCTATTTAAAAAGATAAATATGCATTTATTTGTTATGTTGTCAGAATGAATATACTAATAAATACTGTTCAAAGTGTCCTTTATTTATTATGCGATCAACTGTTATTCCCTCTGTCTTTATCTATTTCCAGTGAGGACGAGCAGCTCCAGATGTGTCTTTATCTGCAGCACCATCACATCCTCAAGGAGTTCCCTGAGTCACAATAAATCTCAACAGCATCAGTTTAACCACAAGAAGAATTTGAAAACTGAAATTTTTAACTACAGCTTCCAATAATTCAAATAGATCTGACTTCTGACATCAGATATCAGAGGATTCACAGGAATGGCCATGAGTTTATTTTTGTGTTTTTAAGCAATTCATTTTTTTTTTTTAGATAAGATAATTTTCTTGCAGAAGTATGTGTATTCTCTCTCTCTCTCTCTCTCTCTCTCTCTCACACACACACACACACACACACACACACACACACACACACACACACACACACACACACACACACACACACACACACCATAGGGCAATGCAGTAAATGGATGGTGACAATGTCTATGTTTAACTGGAAAATATCTACAGAAAGAATTGAACCAATTTAAGTCCTTATTTCTCTGGCTGATTGGTCATTTTTTTCCTACATGTTTAGAGAGTTCCTGCCTTGACCCCAATACAGTGGAGGTGAAGGGAATTGTGTTTGAGATGCATTTAAAACAACATTTAAGAATGTCAGGGCCTCAGTTCTGTGGATAATCCACCAACCAGTTCTCATAGGAACTACTTTCTACCAATGAAATATCATGGCTAGACACACCGATGTGGTGTTGCGGTGGTGTTATCAAGGAGTGAAACCAGACCTATCTCTCTCAGCAAAGAGAGTTCCCACCAGTAGTTGTTGTCGGCTGGATTTGAACCTGCGAGGGGAGACCCCAAATATTGCTTAACAACAGATACAAATAGGATTGGTAAGAATAATAATAGTGAGTAGCAACAAGCCCGTCTGCCTGCGTGTGTTGCTGCTACAGTTGAAAACCAGTACTAAAAGTACTAATACCATACTGTAAAAAATACTCTGTTACAAGTAAAAGTATGTAAGTATCTTCAAGAAAATGTACTTAAAGTATTAAAAGTAAAAGTACTCAATGCAGAAAAATCCACACATTTTAGAAACCGGAAACAAAGAGTTCTGTGTTTAATTAGCTAATCATTCAGCTGTACTTGTAGGCCTTTATATTGTTGGGTAATTTCATTTATAATAAAACATCCTTTTGAACTACATGTGTTTTGTGTGCAAAAATCCTAATTTGTAAAGTAACTAGTAACTAAAGCTGTCACATGAATGTAGTGGAGCAAAAAGTATATTTCTCTCTGAAGTGTAGCAGAGTAGAAGTAGAAAGTGGCATGAAAAGAAAAGACTCAAGTAAAGTACAAGTACCTCAAATGTGTACTTAAGTACAGTACATGAGTAAATGTACTTAGTTACATTCCACCACTTCACATGGAGTTGTTGTGGCCGAGCGGTTAAGGCGATGGACTTGAAATCCATTGGGGTCTCCCCGCGCAGGTTCAAATCCTGCCGACAACGATCTGTGGTTAAAAACTTTCTTTGCTCCAAGTCCCTGGTTTCACTCAGTGGTGTAGTCTACGTGATACGCAGGTATATGCAGTATAGCCACCAAGGAAGCTTCAGAATTTCCATATACCCACTTACAAATGCACAATGACCAACAACAAAATACTTTCCAGTGTGTCTTTGATATATTTTGAATTGTCATCTGTGTTTTTCTTCTTCATATACGCTAAATAAAGGTATTTCCACTGTAGATTGGTGCATAAAAGTGTATCAGCAAAGTCGTTGATGCTCAAAACTTCCCTGGGGGAGGACACCCAGACCCCCCCACTATGATATGGACCCCCCTCCCCCAAAGGCAGATTCTGGCTATATACATACATATATACAGTACAGTATATCCACTACAATACATTAGACTACACCACTGGTTTCACTCCTTTATAAAACTCTACGTGGGTGTCTGTCACTCTCTCTCTGACACGTGCGGCAGTTTTGGGACTAGTGTACATCAATCTCTCTGACTTGTAAAAGCGGCCACCATGCAGCAGTAAAGAGAACGGTCACTTTGAATCTCTTTGACAATCAACCCATTCTGTTGTTTAAATATGAGGTTGTGTGGGCATCGGGGCATGGCATATTCTATTTTCCAGTGGAAGTTTTTCCAGTGTAATATTACAGTAAGTAGTAGATTTATTGGATGACATGGATCTTTTTAATATAATCAAATCCATCTATTCTCATTTTGAAAAATCCAGCCTTGCCTGTAGGAGAAAACTCCAACATTATGAGAAGCATTGAAGCGGTTGCACTCAATGAAGCTGGCAACACCTTTAACAATGAAAGAGGTGGCCCAGAGGCAGATACATCTATGAATACATCCTCTTAGAAAACATTTATTTCAAATTTGCAATAAGTACACCTTATTTTATGATCATATCAGAACAAACTTGAAAGTTGATTAGCTGATTGTCATGTGTGCCATGGAGACGCCTCCCTATGCAGCACGGAGCTGATGATCTCAGCAAGGCAGAGCCAGATTTCAGGTACGTCTGCAGAGACGTATTCAGCAACCTCCAAGATCTTTTCCTTTGGGTAAAGGTCTGTAAATGAGCACCCGAGCAACAAGCCCGTCTGCCTGCGTGTGTTGCTCCTACAGTTGAAGTCCAGTACTAAAAGTACTAATACCACACTGTAAAACTACTCTGTTACAAGTAAAAGTATGTAAGTATCTTCAAGAACATTTACTTAAGGTATTAAAAGTACTCAATGCAGAAAAATCCACACATTTTAGAAACCGGAAACAAAGAGTTCTGTGTTTAATTAGCTAATCATTCAGCTGTACTTGTAGGCCTTTATATTGTTGGGTAATTTCATTTATAATAAAACATCCTTTTGAACTACATGTGTTTTGTGTGCAAAAATCCTAATTTGTAAAGTAACTAGTAACTAAAGCTGTCACATGAATGTAGCGGAGTAAAAAGTATATTTCTTTCTGAAGTGTAGCAGAGTAGAAGTAGAAAGTGGCATGAAAAGAAAAGACTCAAGTAAAGTACAAGTACCTCAAATGTGTACTTAAGCACAGTTCTTGAGAAAATGTATTTAGTTACATTCCACCACTTCACATGGAGTTGTTGTGGCCGAGCGGTTAAGGCGATGGACTTGAAATCCATTGGGGTCTCCCCGCGCAGGTTCAAATCCTGCCGACAACGATCTGTGGTTAAAAACTTTCTTTGCTCCAAGTCCCTGGTTTCACTCAGTGGTGTAGTCTACGTGATACGCAGGTATATGCAGTATACCCCCCAAGAATGCTTCAGAATTTCCATATACCCACTTACAAATGTGCAATGACCCACAACTAAATACTTACAATATATCTTTGATATATTTTGAATTGTCATGTGTTTTTCTTCTTCATATATGCTAAATAAAGGTATTTCCACTGTAGATTGGTGCATAAAAGTGTATCAGCAAAGTCGTTGATGCTCAAAACTTCCCTGGGGGAGGACACCCAGACCCCCCCACTATGATATGGACCCCCCTCCCCCAAAGGCAGATTCTGGCCAATATATAGTACAGTACACCCACTACAATGCATTAGACTACACCACTGGTTTCACTCCTTGATAAAACTCTACATGGGTGTCTGTCACTCTCTGTGACACGTGCGGCAGTTTTGGGACTAGTGTACATCAATCTCTCTGACTTGTAAAAGCGGCCACCGTGCAGCAGTAAAGAGAACGGTCACTTTGAATCTCTTTGACAATCGACCCATTCTGTTGTTTAAATATGAGGTTGTGTGGGCATCGGGGCATGGCATATTCTATTTTCCAGTGGAAGTTTTTCCAGTGTAATATTACAGTAAGTAGTAGATTTATTGGATGACATGGATCTTTTTAATATAATCAAATCCATCTATTCTCATTTTGAAAAATCCAGCCTTGCCTGTAGGAGAAAACTCCAACATTATGAGAAGCATTGAAGCGGTTGCACTCAATGAAGCTGGCAACACCTTTAACAATGAAAGAGGTGGCCCAGAGGCAGATACATCTATGAATACATCCTCTTAGAAAACATTTATTTCAAATTTGCACCAAGTACACCTTATTTTATGATCATATCAGAACAAACTTGAAAGTCGATTAGCTGATTGTCCGTATCCTTGTTGCATTTCATTGATTAAACATGGTCTTATCCAAATCGATTGACTGATTGCAGAACAAAACCGGAAACAGAAAATATCGGCGTTTTGACAAAACTACAAATATTAATTAACCTTCTATGTTAATCAATCACCTAGAAATCAATCCCATCATGTGAGATATGTCACTTCCATGTTGCTGCACGTGAAAACTGAGGCCTTGGGCAGGAGACTGACTCCTGTTTTTGGTCTTTTCCCAAAACTTGATCGCCACTCTGCCTGGTACCAACAGAGGCTCCTCAAACTGGGCAGTGATGTTGATGGGAGCTGTGATGACTCCAACCCCTGATGATGACACAACAGACAGAGCAATAACAAGGTCTGACCAGCCATTGCAGGAAAAGGATAAAACATTAAAACCAAAAACAATGTCTGCTGTGAAAATTAATAGCAAATATAAAAGCATTCGTGAACTAGCTCCAAGTTAAATTACTACAACGTTACATCAACCTATCAGTCAGTTTGGTCTTCCCATTAACATCTAGGCAGCATGGTGTCCCAATGGTTAGCACTGTGTCCTCACAGCAAGAAGGTTCTGGGTTCGAATCCAGGTCGTTCTGTGCCTTTTCTGTGTCGAGTTTGTATGTTCTCCCCATGTTTGCGTGGGTTTCCTTTGGGTGCTACCATCAAAAAACATGTGCTAGGTTCTCCCTGGGTAGGGCTGGGACGGTTACCGCAATACCGCTTCACTTGATGCCTACCACGGGTCTGAGCTCGTCACCGTCATCGCCGCAAAAAAACATTGCTGTGCACGTTTTGTCTAATGACATGTAGAGGTGCAACGATGAATCGATTAGTTGTCAACTATTAAATTAATCGCCAACTATTTTGATAATCGATTAATTGTTTGAGTCATTTTTTTATTAAAAAAAATAAGATTTCTCTGATTCCAGCTTGTTAAATGTGAATACTTTCTAGTTTCTTCTCTCCTTTGTGACAGTAAACTGAATATCTTTGGGTTTTGGACAAAACAAGACATTTGAGGACGTCGTCTTAGGCTTTAGGAAACACTGATCCACATTTTTCACCATGTTTTAACATTTTTATAGATCAAACAACTAATCAATTAATCGAGAAAATAATCGACAGATTAATCGACTATTAAAATAATCGTTAGTTGCAGCCCTAATGACATGGATTGTGTCTTACATGGATTCAAGGTTTTCTAAACAAAACTTATCAAAAGATGGAGCAAATCTGACCTTTCGCGAGTTAGGAAGCACAATATTCCATGACACATAGGCTAATAACATTCCATTTGTGTTGACTATTAGGCCTATATACATGCAACCTGTGTAATGTCTTGTATCAGAGAAATGTCTTTATTTCCTACTGTGTATTACGGTAGGAAAGGCATTTCTCCGTTCTCAGCTGAGGTAGACACATTAATGTTACAGCTGCAGTGTTTACCATTGCACATTAGCCTAGCAGCTAACGGAGTTTCCTTCTGTTTATAGCTTTATCCCGATAAAACGGCACGGTTGAATTTCAGCCTGCGTGCACGTTTCGTAGCCTAAAACAGAGCTGCCATACTGGTAGAGAGAGCAACAAGTTAGCGGACTGTTTTTTTGGGGCTTTTCCCTTTATTATACAGTGACAGTGGACAGGGTAGAAAGGGGGAGAGAGATGGGGGATGACACGCAGCAAAGGGCAGCAGGTCAGATTTGAACCCGCGCCGCTGCAGGACTCAGCCAATGTGGGGCAAACGCTCTTAATGGGTGAGCTAGAGGCCACCCCTAAGTTAGCGGACTGCCGAGTCACCCTCTCTGCTCTCTGTCCGCTCAGCTGCTAGACGGGCTGCACTTGGGCTGCAACATGTTGTAAGGTTTAAGTCTATGTTTTTCGAAGGTAACGCCATTCACTTTACCGGCGGTATTGACAACAGATAAAGCCACCGTGTCTTGAGAAGTTCTAGTTTGTTGTTTTATTGTTCACCTTTAACTCACTTTACATCATCTTTGCTATTTCTTTTTCCTCACAGCGGCACTCATACGCTACTCTCCGTTACCGCTCGCTCTCCTTGCGCAACCACACGGGCACTGACGTCACTCACTTAAGGCACCCAGCCATTCTCGCTCTAACTTACACTACTCTCGTAAGGGGGTTGCGGTGTACCGCTCTACCGCGGGAATTTCTTGCTTTTCAAAAAAAAAAAAATCCATACCGTCCCAGCCCTATCCCTGGGCGCTGTAAATGGCTGCCCACTGCTCCCTTGAGAGATGGGTCAAATGCAGAGACTGAATTTCGCTACATGTATGTGTATGTGACAATACCCTTACCTTTATGCTTTTCTATTTCAGCCAAGCAGACGGAGAGCATCCAGAGACTGGGTGCGGTGTGCGACCTGTAGCCAAAGAGCCGGGCCGGTAGAGAGAGGAGCCAGTAGGGGGAGTAGTCTGAGAAGGACCATACACACTGCAGGCCGGTAGTCCTGGGAACTCGGAGCTCTATCTGCTTCACATTTTCTGGCACAGGCTCATCCGGTTGGCCTGTCAAAAGACATATGACCAGAAACAGAAGAGATCAATTTTGCCACTATCATTATAAACAGGAAGATAATAATTGGTGTTGTGTGAAAAGGCATACAAAAAAGAAGCTTTCACCTTGCTCCTCAATTCCCATAGACAAATACCCCTCCTACCAAGCTCTCTCCCTTCCTTCTGGTGAGCCCCACTTAATCCAACCTACTCAAAACTCCATACCCACTCCCTCTCATATCTATACTATAATCACAAAAACACTCATCATACACACACTTACACACACGGACACGCCTATTCATGCACACGCACGCACCTCCCCTAACCCCACTGTAAACTGTCCCCTGTAGCGTTTAGTCAAATACTGTCTTTATATGTTTTTATGTTCTTTGTGTTCACAAGCTCTGTTTATGTATGTCAAATAGTCTTTGTATACTGTATGTTACATGTCTCTTACACTCATTTGGGTTATGTAAGGTTTGTGGGTTTTTGTAGTTACTTGTAACACCTATGGCAAAACTTAATACAAAAAATAAATAAATAGCTGAAATCTAAGTTATCTAAGCAGAAATCACCAGGTTGTCGCCCACGTTCATTCTTGCATCTGCCGACGTTTTGGAGCTTGTTTTTGGACAGCAGTGTCAGGACGCTCTCCCACACGGGGCTTCCGGTACGAGACGTGGCAGACAGACAGACGTCGACCTCCACACCTGCGTCAATTTGCCGGTACTCCAGGACTCGAACCTGCAGCGTGAACGGACCCTTCTTTAGTTCATCGACTGGCTGAAGGGTTTTCAAACTCTGACGCACACGAACCAGACCTGCGAAAAATTGTTTAGTCTTTGTAAATGATAGTGTGGTCTAGACCTACTCTATCTGTAAAGTGTCCTGAGATAACTCCTGTTGGGATTTGACACTATAAATAAAATTGAATTGTGTCAATAAAACAAATATAATGTACTCAACATGCTCTAGTTTATGAGATATCTGCAAAAACACAAGCTGGAGTAATCGGCTTTTAAGTGCTCATATTATGCTCATTTTCAGGTTCATAATTGTATTTAGAGGTTATATCAGAATAGGTTTATGTGGTTTAATTTTCAAAAAACACCATATATTTGTTGTACTGCACATCGCTGCAGCTCCTCTTTTCACCCTGTGTGTTGAGCTCTCTGTTTTAGCTACAGAGTGAGGCATCGCACTTCTGTTCCATCTTTGTTGGGAGTCGCACATGCTCAGTACCCAGGTAAGGACTACTAGCCAGTCAGAAGCAGAGAATGAGAGCGTGCCCTGACAGTACCTAGGTAAGGACTACTAGCCAGTCAGAAGCAGAGAATGAGGGCGTGCCCTGACAGTACCTAGGTAAGGACTACTAGCCAGTCAGGAGCAGAGTATGAGGGCGTGCCACGCTAGCAGCTAGGCGAGGATTGTAACGTGTGTTACAAAGTGACCACGTTTGTCTCTGAAGTAAAGGCTGGACTACAATAGAGCTGTTTGGAGCAGTTGTTGAACAGTGTTTTCGGTTGGAGATGGTAAGTCCCTTTGGGGTGGACTTTGGGCTTTTTCACTTTGTAAACCTATAATGTGCACAAAAAAGATTATCACACATTAAAGGAAAGGGAATAATATGAGCATAATATAAAACCACCCGTTTAAAGAGACATGCTGAAAGTGTCTTATGTCTTACCTGCTGGACTGAGCCGGAAGTTTCCATCAGTTAGCGCCATAAGCAGCAGTCTGCGGCAGAGAATCTCAGGGAAGCACAGTGGGATGTCTCTATATTCGGTGTCTGGATAATCCCAACCATATCCTGCAGCACTGCAGAACCTCCTCAACATGGTAGTCTCCAGCCTTAAGACAAACACACTGACTCAATGGATGACCAGCGGCCTTTTTCTCCTAAAACTGCAGTGGAAGTTACCGAAGAGGATTAGGGCCAAATGTGAAAACGAGAAAAAAAAAATTCTGAGATTTTTAAAAATAAGTAAAAAATTTAAAAAAATTTTTAAAAAAAAGTCAGAATTCTGAATTTAATCTCAGAATTCTGACTTTTTTTTTTTTTTAGTTTTTACTTATTTTTAAAAATCTTTTTTTCTCAGATCTTTAATCGGGCTTTTTTTTAAAAGGGAAAAAAGTCAGAATTCTGACAATCTAAAAAAAAAAAGAGAGAAAATTCTGAGGATAAAAGTCGCAAATCCATATTGAGGTATTTAAGTTTGTTTTTTTTTTATTCTGACTTTATTCTCGGAATTTTGAGTTTAAAGTCAGAAATGTCTTAGAATTCTGGATTTAAACTCAGAATTCTGACATTAAATTCAGAACTCAAAGACATATTTTCGGTATACGTGCAGTTTAGTGTCCCAAATTCCCCATACAATGTCCTAAATTAATTATGAACCTGCTAAACCACCTGTGCTACCCTAACCTTAACCGGTCTCAAAGAAGACCCTCATCATTTGGGACACTCAGTTTTTGGAAAATAATTCGACACTAAACTGCACGTAAGCCCATGTTTTCACATGTGGCCCTAGTCCTCTTCCGTAGGAAAATGGCCACGCTTACCTGCAGTTAAGGACCGTGTAAACAACTTCATGCTCCTTTGTAGTTGCTGTGTACAAGCAGCCTGTCCTCCGAGTCAGAGCTTTGGTCACATATTTGATGTAAACATACGCCAAACTTGGCACGTTCTCGTCGTAGAGTACATTCGTTTTCAACAACTTCCAAGAGCGGTAAATGTGAACATAAACTAAATACACGGAACATAAAGAGAGCGAGGCAACAATGTAACTCTGCTCATTCCCCATTATAGCTCAAAATAAATAATTATAAAGCAACACAGCGGGGTTTAATAAAGGCATTCGCACTCTGTATTACATATTTGATTGACGACGTAAACACAATCGTACGTCGCTGTCTATGACGCTGATAAAAGTACGGAGCGCGAGGTGGGACAAACAACACACCTTCGAATATTTCAGGAAATGAAAGGCGTTAGCACACTTTTTAAAAAAAAACAACAACAACCCATTTTATTATTATTTCAACAACCATACCACGTATACAAGACTTATTAATTTACGTGTTTTCAGTGTATAAATCACAACATTTTAGACTCTGCAAATTAAGTGTTAACTATTCGGCATTTTATTATACTATTCAAAATAACAGAGTGCATTCTAGCTGCATGTACTTATTTTAAATCACTGAGCTGCATAAAACAGGCCTAACAGATTACTGATGTGGCATATTAAACGATGACATTCATATTCAGGCGGACAGGAGACGTTTTGTGAGCCAAAGTGATCAAATGTTTCTGCAGAAGAGTTCCTGAGGTGATCTCCTGACAGCAGTCTGGTTTGTCCCATCTTCACTCACTCACTCACTCCTCATCCAAACAGAAGCAGCAGCACTATACAGACTGCATTCACTGCAATTAACGGCACTGCAGAAGACAGTAGATGACATGATCAGAGCCAAAAGTAGTCTCACTGAGTGTATAGGGTGTGTGTGTGTGTGTGTGTGTGTGTGTGTGTGTGTGTGTGTGTGTGTGGTACCAACTAGAGGTGCAACGATTAATCGATTAGTTGTCAACTATTAAATTAATCGCCAACTATTTTGATAATCGATTAATCGTTTGAGTCATTTTTACAAGACATCTGAGGACGTCGTCTTAGGCTTTGGAAAACACTGATTCACATTTTTCACCATGTTTTGACATTTTTATAGATCAAACAACTAATCGATTAATCGAGAAAATAATCGACAGTGAAAATAATCGTTAGTTGCAGCCCTAGTACCAACTACCCACCTCTCATCACTGTCCTCACAGAACGGACAAGGTTCATCAGCTGCACTTTGACGCCTGGTTCATCACCAAAACCTCCGACAGTTTGGTCTACTCCCCAGCCAACTAAAGGTGGTTCAAACGCACAGACAGACACAGATGGATGGACATTCAGCATCATTAATAAAATAAAATTAAATTAAATTTAACATTCTCTGACTGACTGCTGTTTCCTTCATACTGTTGTGTTGCTATACCAGTACTTTTGTTAAGCCTACTGCCTCATTGTTGTACATTGGCTTTGTTAATAAAGTTGTTCAACAAAGCTTTTTAAAGTAGGAAATCGTCGTAGCAAAGTATTCATTCCATTTAAACGGTGGGCTACTTAGACTCTGTCACACATGTTTAGCCGTTCGTTAGAGTCTGGTACAGTAATGTTAGACTGTTCAGTTTAGTAAGAGAAACTGTCACGTCACCCTTCACCGATTAATCCCAAATGTTTTATGTTGTTACAATCGTTCTAGCGTTCAATTTACTGTCGAGTTAGCATTGGCTAACCTATTTCGAATTTGACATCTATGGGCGCATACAATTGTAATACAGTTGTAACTAAAGCCACTTACTTTTACTCAGAAATCTTTCTTCGTGTAATACAGCGACAGCATTGACGCACAGAATTGCTGCTTGAATAAGAGAGTACAAAGTAAAAGCCATGTTGTTTTCACAGGTAGCTAGCTGTAGCAAATATCCTCTATACTGGGCTAGCAGTCAGTATTTACGTCTGACGTAGCCTACGGTGGCTGAGGAAGGTCAAACCGAATGACAGCTTGTTGTGCTTATCAGACAGACGTTGCATACACACAAGAAGGTGCCGTTATCTTGTGCAATGTACTGTTACCTTATAAACAGCAGTGGTGGAGGAAGTTTTCAGACTATTTACTCAAGTAAATTAGACCATTTACTCTGAGAAAAAGTAGCAATACCACCCTATAAAAACACTATTATAAGTAAAACGTTTATCAAGAAGTATTATCAGCAAAATGTACTTAAGGTATCACAAGTAAATGCATTTGTTGTGTTATTATATTATTGGCCCCTTATTATTGATGCATTAACATGTAAACAGTCATTAAATGTAGTTGATTGAGGTGGCAGACACCCTTCACTAGAGTAGTAATAACACAATATGAAAATGTTATATTTCAAGTCCTGCATTCAAAATTATATTGTAGTACAATTACCAATATCGAATCATCAGCAAGCAGTACCTGAAAAATATATACATTGATTGTTGCAGCTGTTCATGTTAGAGCTACTTTAATTACTTTATATACTGTTGAGTAGTTTGTGTAAGAAATGCATCTTATTTTATAGGATAATAATGAGTTGTATGTCAAATGTGAATCTGCAAACTAAAAAGTAACTAGTAAAAAGTATGTTTTGCCACTGAAATGTAGTCAAGGAGAATTATGAAGTAAAATACATTTTAGAAGTAGAATTTTACATTTGTACTTTTTTTTTTTAACCTTTATTTATCCAGGTAAGTCGAGTGAGAACAAATTCTCATTTGCAACGACGACCTGTCACATTCACACAGTTCCACATTCATACCTGGAAGCTGCCCAGCACAACCAGTCTGATCTGCTGGCCACTGAGCAGCTCCACTGGAGCGGTTGGGGTTAAGGGCCTTGCTCAAGGGCACCTCAGTGGTGGTGATGAGGGAGGGACGAGCGCTGCTCTTTCACTTTCCCCACCCAGATTTGTCCTGTCGGTCTGGGGATTGAACCGATGACCTCGCAGTCACAAGCTCGCTTCTTTAAGCTTTATGCCACCACTGCCCCTTAAGCCCCTGACATACCAACCCGACGGCTGACCGGCGGCAGAAAAGGCAGTTGGACTGATCAGTCGGCTCCCTGAGGTCCTAAAAGTGCCTAAGAACACACCGAAGCGACGCCATCTTGAGCGTACGTTCTGCGCGTGCGCGAGACGTAATGCAAAAAATGAAAACCGGAAATGACAACGCGTCACGTGGGTCTGGCTTCTCCAGTCGATAGTTATGGCGGCTTCTTCGAAATACGATCTCGTATTTTACGAAAATAGTTCACTGAAACGTGTTTCTGAAAACATCTTAAGCGAGAAATAAGCCATGCAGTTGCTCAATCGTCTTCATTTCAGATCGACAAAAGGTCAGTTTAAAAGATTTTCATCAGATTTTGAGAGGCGTTCATCACTCATCCCGCTCGTTATTTCCGAGTTAGCACTCCACCAATCAGATTGGAGTGAAAATAAGCTTCAAAACATAAAAAAAAAACAACCCACAAGTGTCTAAAAAGACAACCAAAACATAGGAAAATGTTTTTGTCATTTTGACCCAGAATGACAAAAAGCTGTGTGGTCAACGGGAAGACAACACAAGGGTTAAAAAAGGGTTATGGTGCAAGGTCCAATGTGTTAAACCACCCTGCTTTAAAGAAGAACCCAGTGTTCACCTGTGAATTAATGATTATAGCCTAACAATTACTGTTGACTAAATCCTTAGTCTTCAATTATATTTTCTTTGACAGATATCACTAATATCTCCAATCAACAAACACACACAACAGACGGAATCATGAGAATAAAAATCTTTATTAGTGTTTTATGAAGTCTGCATAATATGCCACACGCCTGAGAAGCTTATGGTCAGAAAAAAAAAGAAAAAAAAAAAAAAAAAAAAAAAGAACTGCTCTATCAATACCGCCCTCTACTGGTAAAACAACTGCGACATCTACTGTACTGACTGCTTTGCAAAAAGATTACTGTTAAATACACACATACTGTACTACTGTTATGTATATGTACGTCTGGTCCACGTCAGTTTTTGTAATGTATTTTTTTTTTCACATTCATATGTTGTAGGCCAAAGATAAAAACAATGTAACACTGGACCCTATAACACATGGTTCAATTCCCCCCAATCCAAACTTCACTAGGTGCACTTAAAGTACAATCACTAGTGCCATAAGGTAAACACATTTACATCAAAAAGAAGGGAGGGGGGAGGGGGGGGACATGTTAAACCTGCAACAGCCACATAATGACAATAATGGCAGAGTTTAAGCTAATAAGTCTTTGTTGTACATACTGTATTCAATAGACAGAACAAATACAATACACACATTAACACAGAATGTCCTAGTGTGCAGGCACATTCGCTCTTCTTTCCTCATGGAAGAAAACCGCTTTCCTTCCATGTTTCTGTAACATTTTTTAAAGCCAATTGTACCTGGTTGACCTTAACCCGCTTGACTAAGCACCAAAAGGCTACAAGAGGTCACGAGTGTTTTTCAAAAAAGGTGAAGAGATGACTAAATGAATGGCCATTACAAAGTTTTACATGCCTCTGGAATCATTAAAACCATTACAGCAAAGTCGATAAGGGGTTTCAGGACAATCTGTCGTTTTGTGTACTTTAAATGCACCAGATTTCTTTGGAAAAACAAAGGATAGAAACAGGCTACACATCATATGGGGCAGTGAGGTTTTTTTTCCCGTTTTTGTTTTTTTTAAACAAGACAGAGCTGCGATTGGAAATTAATTCAAACTAAACCTTTTGGGTAAAACGAAGGAATGATCCATGCCCTCCATGTCACTTTAGAAACAGCTGTGGTCTTGAAAATATTACTTTAATAAAAAGTGAACGACAGAAAATTTTTAAGTATATTTATATATAAAAATACATGAGAATACAAAAAAGTAGCAAAACAATGGGGATATAGGCTAAAAACAGAATGAATTCATTGATACCTTCAATTTCTCTCGGTGACACGTTCAATGCTTCACCAAGGAGAGCCCCAGGACTCCCAGTGTCGAGTCAAAAAGAGAAAAAAAAAGCTTTTGATAAACAGCTGATATTCTCTGGTCCCTGCCCAGTGCACCTTGTAAAGCCTGGCCAACATCTCATTAGCTTCCATAGCAGGCTGTTCAGTGGGGATGGAAATCAACTAAAAAACAGACATGTAGAGTGCCATATAATGACAAAGAAATAAACCACATCCAGATCGAGTTTGCAGTTTGTTTGGGGTTTTTTGGAATTACTTTTTTCTTTTTTAAACTAACATTCCTATTTGTCCATTAAGAAGTATGTCTTATAACGACACACGTCGAGAGTTACAAAAAAAAGGGCCATTCTGGCAGAGTCAATTCAAATTTCATAAACACATTGTGTGGCGTTTCCTTCAGAGGAGAACGGCCACCAAGGCCATCATCGTTTCTTCACCAAGCCACCTCCCCTTGACAAAAGATGGGGCCAAGTTTCCCAAAGTAAAGTAAACTTAGGTTCAGAACAATGGTTGGGGTGGGCTGGAACAAAGATCATTTTAGCATTCAAGCTTGTGTTACTCATACAAGCAATCTTCAATACTGAGAAACTATTCACAGATATTTTTGGTATTTCCCCTACTTCCTGGACTAAAAACCAATATACATTTCATTTGTACCACAAATAGATCTAATATTAAGGATTTGGGGAAAAGCAATTTAACAAGGTGCATGACATAGATGGGTAACAAAGTGCCAATTTCTTTTCTTTTTTTTTTTTACTGAAGTCTGTATGTGTGAGTGCATTTGTTCGTGTGTGTGTGTGTGTGTGTGTGTGTGTGTGTGTAAAGTTAAAAGAGGAATGTGGAACTGGGCCACAAATACTATGGAGAATGTTACAGAAAATTCATTCTGTGGGGTTTCCATTTTTTTTTTTTTTTTTTTTTTTTTTTTTCATGAAAGGACTCACAAGTTGGGAATTTAATGATCATGTAATGGGCTGCGTTTTTTGGGGGCATTTCTTTAGCTGTTTAGGACATACTGGAGCAGCGTGCAGACGGGGAACCCATCTGGGTCAGAACCTTGTCCAGCCACTGCAGGGGGCCGTTCAAGTGCAGCTCGATCCAGCAAGGAGTGCTTGTGACAGTCTGCCGCCTGGAAAACAAACATGTACTTTGAAATGCCTGATGTCTGTGCTGACATAGCCTTTTCACCTCTTCAACATGGGACTTATGAAGCTTCACGCTACTAGGGAAACTAAACAGACTTAAGTCAAGTCCAAAATGTATAACCCTTCTGTGTAGGCTGAGTTTTTGAGGCATCAGTCAGAATCAATTCTTTAAAGTGCTCATATTGTGCTTTTTGGCGTTTTCCCTTTCCTTTACTGTGTTATATATCTTTTTTGTGCATGTAATAGGCTTCCAAAGTGAAAAAGCCCAAAGTCCACCCAAAGGGACTTACCATCTCTAACAGAAAACACTGTTCACAAACTGCTCCAAACAGCTCTATTGTAGTCCAGCCTTTACTTCCGTGACGAACGTGGTCACTTTGTAACACGTTATAATGCTCGCCTAGCTGCTAGCGTGGCACGCCCTCATACTCGGCTTCTGACTGGCTAGTAGTCCTTACCTAGGTACTGTCAGGGCACGCCCTCATACTCTGCTTCTGACTGGCTAGTAGTCCTTACCTAGCTAATGCACATGTGCGACTCCCAACAAAGAAGTGAGAGGTCTCACTCTGTAGCTAAAACAGAGAGCTCAACACACAGGGTGAAAAGAGGAGCTGCAGCAATGTGCAGTACAACAAAAAGATGGTGTTTTTTAAACCATGTAAACCTATTCTGATATAACCTCTAAATACAATTATGAACATGAAAATGAGCATAATATGAGCACTTTAACTAAAAAAGGTTTTAGATTAATTTCCCATGTCTTTCCCTATGACAGATAAACATTATATTATACGTTATACACCAGTAAAAATAGTTAAAATTAGTTGAAAATCAGCTTACTTCAAACCTGAATAGATAAGCAGCATGTATGAATTAGGCTATTCAAATACAGTATCGCTGGCAGGGCTCACCTGTACTCGGCTCCCCAGCCTTTGACAAAGCTCATGCGGATGGTGCACATCCTGGTGAGCTGGTAAACAGCCTCAAAGCCCTGGTTGACTGACTGAGCCAGCAGGGCTGCAAATTCCTGGTTGTTGAAGATTTTTAGATTACAACCTGAAAAGGAACAAACAGGTAAATGTGGGGTTAATGTGGGGTTTTTCCCGTGATTTTTAAGGCCTGGACATACCAAGCTGACACAGCAGTGGTCTGTCATTATGTGGTTTAGCATTGCCAGACCCTCCTCCACAGCGCTGCGGAGGAGGGTCTGGCGAGTCCACACAGCATTCCGGTATCAAACAGAGATGTTTTCAGTAGTCTGTAGGATAGGATTTCGTCTCTGCAGCACCACAATACTTCATTTAAAATGGTTTGACACATATTTTGCCATTAACAAATATTGCACCCCCCCTGCAATTTGGATATTGCACTAGTCCATATTGCGATTTCGATAAAATTGCGATTAATTGTGCATAGACCGGATTTTTTTTAAAGTTGGAGCGTCGCCATATCTCCCCCACTCCAATTTCGCTACATGCAGATGAACGGCGCCTGCCCTCCCGCTCCATGCCGCCAGAGCCTTCCCATCAGGCGGAACTTTTACTGGCGGAGCTCCAGGCATGAAGGGAGGGTGGGCGCCGTCCATCTGATAAGTACAGCGCAGCTTTTTTTTCTTTTTTTAGAGAAAGAGGTGAGCGATTTGAGTAGACAGGGGTGAAATCCGAGTTGAGCGCTGAGTGGAATTGAGTGGCCGGGAGCTAAAGGAACAAATAGTTTTGTTGGCGAGGAGCGGAAATTCTCACCGCTTCACTCCGCTCACATGCTCTGTACTGCAGAGGAGGTTTGAGAGGTTTCTAAGGACGCTGCAATAGGTTTTTTTGCTGTGACCCTGGGTCTCCATTAGAATCCTTTGCCAATATTGATCCTAGCTGAATACAGCTGCCATCCACCACAAAGGAGCTAGCAAAGGCTAGCAAAGGATCTATAGTTCTAAAGCTTTCAGAGACACCTTTCAAGCCAACAGGATGTGGATTTTTATATAAAAAATACATTTTTGGTGGTGTATGCCTTCTAAAATCTTCATTGGTGGGTCTGCTGGATATGTATGGCCTTCTTCAGCAACATATTAATTTACATGGAAAGAGCTCCGCATATTATCATGACCAAGTCTATACATCTTTTTTGTTCAGCGGGTACCTTACTGTCAATTTCAGCACATTTCCCTAATTGCTACATAAGTGACATCTTCAGCACCTTACCTGGAGGAATTTTACACACTGTTGCTGGATGCCAGCCATACCGCTGGTTGCAGTTTGGACTCTGGACAAAGATGGCGCTATCACTCAGGCACTCAGCAAATACCTCCCCTCCAATGTAGTAGAGTCTAACTCCTCTTCCTGTAAACACAGACAGACAGAAGCTAAAACACGAGAGCTGACTTGAACAAGACGTGTCAATGTGACGACTACATCAGCGGCACATTTTGAAAACTAAAAAACAAACTGTAACAGGTGATCTACAGATGATTAGTTACTTTAAAAGCGACCTGAGGCTGTGCCGTACCTATGTGCCTCCGGGTCATCTCCACAGTGGCGTTCCTGTTGACATTAGACAGCAGGCCCAGGCAGAAGCGCTCAGAGTTTGATGGATCGGTGAATCCATCCACCGTCAGCGAGGGCTGAGATGCGTGGAACGTCTCCCCCACACGCTGATTCAGCTCGTAATAGGCTATAGAGCACCAGAAGGCTGGCTCAGAGTAAGTCACCGGCTGGAGGTCTACAGCAGAGGGTAGTGTCAGTCAGGTTCATCCCAACAGTCTCTTTTTGATACAACACTGCTCATGAGCGGATGAAAAGGCACTGCAAGTGTCTGTGTATATAATCTAACCAAGTGTCAAGCTGTGATGTATTAAAGGGGCACTAAGCGATGCTGCGCAAAGACTGTTGATATTTGAACTCAACTGCCAAACAAATTCAAAGAAAAAAAACAACATTCAGAATCTCTGCCACCCAGATTAATGGATGCGTCATGTAGAGCTGGGCGATATGGAGAAAATCAAATATCACGATATTTTTGACCAAATACCTCGTTATCGATACCGCAACAATATTGTAGTGTTGACTATTGGTGCTTTCACAAAATATTTACACAATGAGATTTTTGATAAATAATCATCAGTAATGTGGCTTTAATGACTAAGTGGGTAAAGGCAAATAATAGAACAGTTACAACAATCTGGTAACAGAAAATGACATCACTTTACGGTAATGCAGCCGTTAAAACCATGAAAAGACAACACTTATGCCATATTACAATATTACGATATCCAAAATCTAAGACGATATCTAGTCTCATATCACGATATTGATATAAAATCGATATATTGCCCAGCTCTAGCGCCATGGCGACCACTTCTGCTAGTGTCTCTGCTGACTAAACGAAATATGGCAGGAGGTTTCTGCAGCGTTGAAACGCCTCACCGATGTTGACAAGGCTCTTCCTCCTTTGCTGTAAATACAATTTTTTTTTTTTTTTTTTAATTTGTATTCTTCAGTTCTTTCCCTCTTTTGCTGTTTCTCTGCCAACTCTTGTTGTTGATGACTCCTGGCCTGGATGGCACATTCACAAGCCCCCTCCCCCCCAATATTTTGTGGATCTCGCGCACCTTTCTGTTTGTTTTCCATTCCCACAGCCCTCATTAACCCCGGATTTCTTTTCAGCGCACACAGAACATAAAGAGCTAGGTGACCGTGGGATATTTGCTCATTTTGACAAAAAAAAAAAAAGTGTATTAGATCAGCATCGCTTACTGCACCTTTGATATGCAGTATGCTTGATTGTTCTGTATTGTTTTTGGTCTTTGTATTGTTTTGCATCTTACCCATGCTGTGGTTGACAGGAGACAGGGAGCTGGGGGAGAGCTCTGCTGGAGAACCTGACAAAGAAAACAGGGAGTCTGTGATAAGGATGGGTTCACAGGAGACCAGAACATGGGTACCAGGTGGAGCAGATCAAACGGCGCATGATGAAAGTGGCGGCCGCCTTGCAAAGGAATGCCATGATACTGTAGAACTGATCCAATTTGCATTTGAGTGATGTAGAGATGCCGTTTACTGTTAACTTAACAAAAGCCTCGTCTGTACATCCTACAGCTTGCTTTGTTGGTGGTTTGTTGGGATTACACAGTTTGAACTATAACTTACTTGACTGCACAGAGAAATAAATGGATGATGTATAAAACAATAAGTAGCTTGCTGCTGCTGTTATGGTTATCATTAACAGCACATCAAGGATGCAAACCCGTTCTGGTCAGGCAGAGAATTTAGAGCCAGCCAGGAGAGACAGGGTATATACATATATATTCCATGGACTGGAGACAAAGGATGCACCATCCTTCCTAAATTTTTCAAGTTGATTTCCACAGATTCGTGGAGAAACTCAAAAGAGTCTAAGGTGCATTTTCACTAATGCATGCCGACAACAGCTTTGGACCGGGTATTTCACAGAGCTGCCCGCTCTCTAGGCAAACTGGTATTGTCGTCAATCTTTGATCCGAGATTGGCTTCTAATGCAGGGTAGATCAGGTCTGTCGAACCAAAGGAGGATGTTAAGGATAAAGCCTCGTGTCTAAATAGTATTTTTCAACTGTTGTGTTGCTGATCATTTATCACGTATGCATCTTTAGCAGATTTATTCCATGAAACATGCATTTGACCTCGACCTGGCTGGAGAGGTGAGGCAGACTCGCAGGGAAAGGAGAAGGAGTTGCTAGTCTAGGGTACCTGTGTCCATACTTTGATTCATCTGTTGATCGCTTGCCTCCCCATCCTCACTGATGTAGCCTGGTGGAGGCGTTTCTGTTAAAATGATGTGGGGAGAAAAAAACAAAAGAAAGAGCTGTGACGTTATCATAATGTAATATGCCTTTTTAAACCTACTGACATTAGTATTATCACATTTATTTTCCTGAAGTGATGTAATAGCAAAAGCAGAGGACACTTACAGCTAAACCCAGGATATGCAGTTTCAAATTCTCTTTGAGTAATACATCAGTATTAACCCCCCCCCCCCCCAAAAAAAAACAAAAAAAAAAACTAGATACCATGTAATACACTGCATACACAAACCTGTCAAATCCTTATAAAACGTGACTTACGATGCTTTCATGCTACTAAGTAAGACTTAAGTCAAGTCTTTAGTTCAAGACCATAATGTATAACCCTTTGGTGTGGGGTGAGTTTGTGAGGCATCACTTAGAATCAATTCCTAAATTGATCCTGTAAGTTTTAGATCAATTCTCCACGTCTAACGCTATGACAGATAACAGATAAAAATAGTTTAAAGTGGGCCTATTATATAGCATTTTCAGGTTCGTACTTGTATTTTGTGATTCTACTACAACATGTTTTCATGCTTTACATGCTCAAAAAACACAATTTTTCCTCACACTGCCCATGTCGACTGCACCTGTATTCACCCTCCGTCTGAGACGCTCTGCTGGAGCGCCTGTCTCTTTAAGCCCCCCCCCACTCCCGAAAAAGCCTGCGCATGTCTGGCGGGTCCCTGATTCCCTGCTGTGTTGTTTCACTCAGGAACCTGAGACTGACTGCAACGGAGTATACAGCAGCACTTTGTACCGTGAAAAATCACCGATAAAGGCTTCTTAACCAAATACTACGCAACCGGACATGTTCCAGGAGTAACGTGTCCCAAAATTGGGGAGAAATGACCAGCATTGGCCGCCAAGGATACAGCTATCTGGCGTTAGCACGCAGCTACTGTTGTTAGCAGTGGACACTAACAGGATATAGAAGCACTTTTTACTGTCAAAAATTGCAGATAAAGGCTTCTAAACCAAATGAACGTTTTAGCTCACGGGGATTTCTCTGAAATAAATTTACCTCATTATTTGAACATGCAAATCCAACATTATGACATTATAAATATGACAGGAAATACAGAAAAGCATAATAGTTCCACTTTTTTTCCAAGTGATGTCGATAGTAAAAACACTATCGACATACTACTGCATACAGAAACTGAAGATAACAGTTTCTTTGTTTTCAGATGTTATTCGGCACATTATGTAACCCTTCAGTACATTAGTCAAATATGGTCACTCCGATCCAGTGCGGAGTTAAACTCACCTGGTATATAGTTGTTTGGAGGTTCGATTCCTGCGGGGAAGTTTGTGTTCTCAGGTATGGAATGAGTGTAGTCATCCAGAGGTGGCAGGTCTTGCAGGATTTCTGAGTGTCTTGGCACAAGAACAGGAGGCAGCACTACGGGTAGAAGTGTTAGAAGAGATGAGTTTTTTCCAAAATTATTGCTAGTTGGTATTAGTCTGTTTTAATGCAAAAATGAACATGCTTTAAAACAAGTTTCATTTATGTCGGAAAGAAACTTGCCACAGCAATAAGACAATGATGAAAGGGAAAAAAGGTGACATTTAAACTGAAATCTTAAACATATTAATGGCTTGTTAAGGCAGAATGAAGCCGGTTTCACGGCAGATTGTAATATCATCCACCACTGAAACTCTTAAAGGAATAGTTTGACATTTTGGGAGAAAACACTGGTTGGCTTTCTTGCCGAGAAGATTGACACCACTCCCATTATCGCTTTGTTAAATACTGTATAAGGCTACAGCCAGCAGTCAGTTAGCGAAGCATAAAGATTGGAAACAGAGAATAAGCTAGCATGGCTCTGTCCATAGGTAAAACATATCTGCTTACTAGCACTTCTAAAGCTCACCAATGAACACATTATGTCTGGTGTGTTTAATCTGTACAAAAACCAAAGTGTAACAATGATAATATTTGGTAGAGGGCAGGGACTTGCCCGGCAACCTAAAGATCATGACAAGACTCCAGGTAGTCAAAGTGCCCAGCCAAGAAACAGCCTGGCACATTACCCCCCCGCAGAAAAGTTTTTTTCTACAAATTAAACAAACTAGATATAAAGTGTTAATGAGAAAGGGGCTGGTAGATCTACAGTTGGACAGAGTCAGGCTAGCTTTTTTACAAGTCTCAGTGGGAGCCAACAGATTTAAACAACCATGCAACAATAATGCAGTAGACACTGAAATACAAAGAGATGGGCATGTTTCAGATCATCTCACCTGGGGTCTCCACCCTCTGGTAGTGGTAGGGGTTGATGCAGACCTCATCCTTCTTGAGATGGAAGGCATACTCACAGGCCTCGATGGCGCGCAGCTCGTGGTGGCTGTGAAGGTCTGGCCATCGCCACAAGCGACAGTAGATAACATGGGGAAGCCCCTTCCTGTGGGAGACCTGCAGGCGGCCATCCAGGGATCTGATTGAACAGCAAACAGAAGATGACGGTGAGATGTAGAAGACATGCAGGAGAGAGGGGGGTGACACATCATATGGCCAGGTAGGGGAGGGAAATGGGAGATGGATTGGATTGAGTGGAGACGAGAGCGAGACACAAAGATGTTCTCCATGTCCGCCACCTCAAACATTGTAATGACAACTCTCCCACATCAAAGTTGTATGCAACACCATACAATAGTTGAGGATAGTCACCTGGTTTGGTCAGGGTAGCTGTATAGGCCTGATGTATCCCACTGTTCTATCGTATTTGGTGTACTCAGTCCCCATATTTCAGAGCAATTGCTGTGCACAGAGAAAACAACAAAACAAAAACAAAAAACAAATGATAAACATGGGACATGGCTCATTCAGAAATATCAGTATGGGTAATGTAAACATTAAAAGGCCTCTTTTATTAGAGTCTTATGACAAAATAAAGACATCCACTCATTTTTAGCAGAGGAAATGAAAGATGGGAACTTTAAATAAGAGAAGCCTTTTTTTGACAGAATTAAGGGAACGAAAACAGAACATGGAATCTGCTAACACACACAATGAGTGAGACAAAGAGCATTCTTCAGTGGCATTGCATCAAACACTTAAAATGACTCAAAACTTTTTTTTTTCCCCACTACAGTCGTTTATGTCAGAACTTATCTGGAGACATTCAAACAAACACTGAGGACACACAATGGCACAAAAGAGGGGGGGGGAAGGGAGGAGGCAAACTTGGAAAACCAAATAAATGCTCAGACATTCTCAAAACGCTCACAAGGAAATGAATCAAAATAATAAGAAATTTAAAAAAAACTTGGAATGAGGACAAATGAGAGTAGTTGCTTCTGAATAATAACAGGACACATTCTACATGTAACATGCTACAAATACACATGTACTTAATTCCTTTGGTGGGATCTCAACAACTATTCAAAATTGCAATTGTCTGGTTCATAACAGGGCAGGAAACCAACTGTTGTCCACCAGCCATAGCAGCGTGTAGATACAATTCAACAGCTATTTTTACTGCAGGAAACTTGGTGTTTAGAGTAGAATCAATCGAAAAGTTGAATGGGTACCTGCTTAAGTGGCAAGCAGGATAGACAAGCTTCCCAATCCCAATCAAAATGTACCAACATAAGTATGGCTGGTGGCAATGCCCCAACCTGGCATTATTTGTGTGCTTGTAACCCACCCTCTCTCATGTAGATCTCCTCTACTAGTCCAGCCCTCTACAAGAAAGTATTTCATTCAGATCGAGCCAGCCACTGTATCTCTACAAACATAACACCTAGAACAATTCTCAGGCGATAACAACCAGGCCGCTATCTGTAGACATACAAACATCTGACGTGGTACTTGGCGGCACATCAGTAAGGAATGAATCTGTTAACACAGTGTTCCTGCTGAACATGAGTCTGGGCAATCAAGGCCGGCTGGCTGATAAAGAGAATATCTTCTCTCACTCTTTGAAATGTCTCTCTCCCCTTGTGCGTAATACACATTATCTAACTGCAAGTACAGTTGTAAACAAACAGGGATTTGATTCATTAATAGCTCATCTGTAATGAGCAATTCGTTTTAATATTTCCCGTCCCTGAAAAACGTTTAAGTATTGTCATCAGGTTTGCATGTAAGTGCAAGATCAGCATCTGCCATCAGCCCAAGGTTTCATTGTGTTATATGACGCAGAGGTCTCAACTAAGCACACTTGCAGAGACATGTAACAGCAGCAGCTTTTTCTCTGAGCCTACTCTGAACAGCAATCAAGTGTTGGGCGGTATACCTGGGGATGGTGACACACTTGGTGTTGCAGTTCTGTGTGGTGATAGCTTTCTCCAGCTCATCTAGCTGGCCTGTCTTCTTGAGCTTCTTCACTAAGCTCTTCACAGCCTTCTCGCACCATTTCTCCTCTTGCCCGTTCTGTTCCCCACCGCCTGCTCCGCCGGGGCCGCTAGTAGACTTCTTCCAGCCCAACAGCCTCTTCACCACAGGAGGGGTGAACGGCAAGATGGAGGACATCTTAGCTGGACAAGCCGGGAGTCTCCAGAGGACTCGACACAAGCTCTCTCACACACAGACAAGAGGGGACCTGGAGCTACAGTTTGGGCCCTTGCTCTGACGGGGCCCCTCTAGTGACCAATGAGTCACAGGGTGGAAGCCAGTGCTAGCAGGGTATACTCAAAAGAGATGGACACCTTGGGAGAAAGTCACACACAAAGTTCATCGTTACAAACAAAACATGGCACAGAAAAACAATGGTATCTAGCCTCATCAAAACAATAAAAAGGCATTGTGCTTATAACGCAATGAAACTTTGAATATTAAATAAAATAGTAATACTGTTTTGACAGCAGCGTCGTTAACGTTACATAACTGCCACTTGTGTGAAGTTAAACATTTGGTGAGTTGAACAAGCAGGGATGTCCACTTGACGTTAGCTTGTCAAAAACACTGCTCGACATCCAAGCTAGCTAGCATGCAAACTTATAAAGTTACCACACGGGGCGTGCCACATACTGTCGCATTCCGTGCACGGAAGCAATCACGACCAGCTACTAAAGAACGTAATGAATAATACAGTGAACGCTATCTAATGAACACGAATAAGGACAGTATTTTATGACAGCCCCCCTCAGTGCTAACACCAACTGGCTTGGGAAGGCCGGCTGCTAGCTACCTGGTGGGGGGGCCTGCTTGACTCAAATCACAACAATAAGTTCACTAGCGTTAGCTTGCTGAGTGTTTTACAGCAAAATGCTGAAACAGTCTTAGCTAAAAACGTAAAGCGAAAAACGATAGTTTACGTAAGTAAGCAGATCAGAGGCAAATCATGGAGAAGTCCTCATCTAGCTAGGTCAGCTAACGTTAGCTAGCTTAACTGAGCTAGCTAGCTGCCAGCTTGTTATCAAAAATCCTTTTGTTGTGATCCACAAAAAACCTCCTATGCGCAACAGTCAAGTCGCGCCGCGCTACTTTGCTACCTAACGTCAGCTTGTCCGGTCTATAATTAAAAGAATAACACAAAATGTTACTTCATGAATTTGAAAACATTATAATGTTTTATATCAACGTAGCTATTGAGTGTTTATGACTTTTATTAAAATATAGACACGGCGACAAAATGAGTTAGCATCTTGGACGAACTCTTCCAAACTGAGCCCTGGCTCCCGCTGGCTAACGGACCTAACGTTACATCTCTCACACAAAACAACATGCTTCAAAGTCGAGAAAACGGCTAAAAACATTTCAATATTTACCCCAGTTTTAAGAGTCCAAAGCTCCGCTTTTTGAGAAAAAGATATGCGCAGCCCTCTAAGCACCTTGTTGACATAAAAATGCCTACACTTTATTGTACTGCAGCTAATTTTTGACAAGGCTTGTGGGCTCTTCTCAAGTTGCTACCAGTGCTACTCGGTGCTACTGCTGGAGCTAGTTTGCTAGGTTAGGTAGACCGGAACAACAAAACAAACCTAATGGCTACGTACAAGCGCTTAATCCCTCCTATTCAAGGAAGACTGATTGGAGGATTATACAAAGACATACTCTGGATACTGGCTGGCTGAGGTCATTGTCAATCCTTATTGTTTATGACAGCACGGGGTCATATTTGTCATTTAGAGAGATTTGGAGGTAAAAGCTTTTTTTATGTAGCATTTTCACAGGATATTAACTCATTTACATTTTCAACAGTAGAGTAAGAGCAAAAAATAATATAAAGAATGTCACAATTACTTACAGCTATTTCTTATTTGAAGAGGTCTAGTATGAGTGTTCATGTTTTTACTTTACTTTACGTTTATGTTTGACAACCTCTCCAGCTGCTCAGGATATGTCAAGAATCTAGCTCCGCCCTTCACTCAGGTGTGTCATTAGGTTGTATTGGGCTCACCTGGTACCATTATAAAATGCTACACTTCGGCACTTGGTTCGTTTTATTTGATCTGTGGCGATGGGAGGATGTTGGCTTCTTTGTGCAGTATTAGTGCAGTTGTTAGGGCCCTTGCAAGGTGAGCCAAGTATACCAAAACTGTTTTTACACCTACATCTACAAAAATATACTGATTAGACTGTACGCATTCTAATTTATTCAGAGTGATGTTTCTCAGTTTAGACACGGAGTGAGAGATGCATTATTAGCTAATTGTAACTTAAGCAATAAGTGACATTTTGTGATCCAAACAGTTGTTTTAGCTGGAACAAGTCCTTTGAGATGTGGACTGGGCTTCACACCGTGCAAGGGGGGCTCAGAGTGTGTCCTCTACAACCATGTGTGTGATGGTGAGCCGGACTGCAAGGATGGTTCAGACGAAGAGGACTGTGCATCAGAATGCAATACAGGTAGGCTACTGGACTGGAAGTCCTATTACTTGGCATTACTTTCTGAAGTTAGCTTTGACCTGTGACAGATAGTGTGTGCCACATACAATTTTGTGAATGACTAAAATGTATGGCTGTTATGGCAGTTTAGAAATCCGATTAAATGTGACTATTGGAGTTGGCATAATGTCTTGTATGATATTGATAAATGCAACCCTTCACAAAATAAGCTTATTACTTAGAATCAAAATCTGATGTGTTCTCTGGGTTTTTCATGTTTAAGAACCTAGATGATTCCTTATGGGTAACCCCCCCCCCCCCCCCCCCAACCCTGTTTTAACGCAAGGGTGAATTCAGCTCTTTTGGATGAACTCATCAAATGAATTTAATGACTTCTGTCCATTCATGAAGCTGAACTTGCAGAGGGAACACTGGAGTTGTTAAGTACCTAGTTCTGCAAAAAGTTGACTCCTATAAGATTGTAAACGGGGCAAAAACACTCAGTTGCCAGTTTATTAGGTATACCTTACTAAAACTAATGCAAAAGCCCCACAATAAATCCCACCTTTTTAATGTTCAGTTTATGTAATACCATTGAGGGTAGGCTCTCTGTATTATGCAATACAGTTCAACAGCACTGCAACCTGCAAAATGATCGTACAGTTGACTCTACAACCCCCTAAAACAGTTTAAATGAAAACTGATCATTAGAGCCTTCAAGAAGGTAGGATTTCTTGCAAGATTGTTGTATCAGACTGCATTAGTTTTAGCTAGGTGTACCTAAAATAAACTGGCACCTGATTTTACTATCACAGTATGTCTTTAAGACAGTTTCAATATGCTATTTGGCATCCAAACAAATAATTTAAACGCAAGCAAATAATAAATCGTGAACTATGTTTTTGGTCAAAACTATAACTTGTCTTTAACAGTAAAATGTCAAATGCCTGCATCCAAACAGATCAGTTCCAGTGTGCTCATGGGAAAAAGTGTCTACCTAAGGACCAGATGTGTGATGGTGTAACTCAGTGTCAGGACCGTTCTGATGAAATGCATTGTACGGTGCAAACTGACGACTGTGTTCACCACTGTGACAGCAAGAGTCGCTGCTTACCTGCAAACCTGATCTGTGATGGAGAGCGGGACTGTTTAGACGGCACAGATGAAGCCAACTGTGGTAGGTTGAAATGATACTGAGAATCTCGCGTCCACATTTTACATAGTATGCAGTCTTGCATTATTGATTTTTATTTGGCACCTGCATCAGAGGACCAAGAGGAAGACAGATATGAGAAGGAAGAAGGGGCTAGTACAACCTCTGTGCCCACTTCTTCTGTTGGCTCACCTACGCCCATCAAGTGTCCTTTGGGCTCTAAGCCCTGCAAGGACAACACGGAGTGCGTCCTTTACAACCATGTGTGTGATGGAGAAGCAGACTGCAGAGATGGCTCAGATGAGAAAGAATGCTTATCAGCATGTGAAACAGGTAATCTGGTTGTGTTATGTGTGTGTGATATCCTGTTGCTGGGTTAAGAATATTACTTTATACTGCCCTCCAGTGGGTAGTTTATTTTATGTTGAGTACATCAGTCAAATACATTTCTTCCAAATGCATTAAATGTACAGTTTGTTCAGAGACTGTTAGCTATTTGGCTTCACACTATGTATCGACATTCATTGAGGATCATTGGTAAATGTAACCATATTGAACTCAACGTGATCAAAACACATGGGTCTGAAGTGACATTGTATTGTCACTGCAAAGAAGTATGTAATTGCAAATCATTAAACAAATAGCATTATGCATATCAACAAAGAGTAAATGTAATGTATAGAGGGAAAGTCCAGATATGAGGTATGTTAACAGGATTATTTATGGAGAACCTTAAAATCCACTAAAGCTGGGAACAAGTTTAGACAATTTTAAAGCCCAATTATAACCCTAGCATCCTGATTATGCCATGTGTACCCTGCAGACCAGTTCCAGTGTGCGCATGGAAAGAAGTGCATAGCGCAGAGCCAGGTGTGCGATGGTGTGCCTCAGTGTCAGGACCGCTCGGATGAGCTGGGATGTGCCAAGCTGATGGAGGGCTGCGTGCATCAGTGTGATAACAAGAGCCGCTGCATTCCCAGCAGCTTCCTCTGTGATGGGGATAGGGACTGTGTGGACGGCAGTGACGAACAAAACTGTGGTACGTTGTCGGTGAACAGGAGAGTAATTTAGTCCCAATAATTGGCTCTGCTTGTATAGGACATGTTTTTGTGACAATCTTTGCCCCCCCCCCCCCCTTCTTTTAGTTGACGAGGGCTGCAGTGCCACAGAGTTCAAGTGTGCTAATGGCCAGTGTATGTCAGCCACAATGCTTTGTGATGGCCACCCAGACTGCTTGGACCGCTCCGATGAGGAGAGCTGCAGCAGCGCACCGGTCTGCACCACCAAACACCGCTGCCCCCAGAGCAAGGAGTGTCTGGTGCAGGAGTGGTTCTGTGATGGAGATCAGGACTGCAGAGATGGCACGGATGAGAAGGTGTATGTTGGGCCAAAGTAGACATTAAAGTGGACAGATTTGTGTTGAACCCTATTTATAGGACCATATTTACTTGTATCTAATGTATGTGGAAAATTGGGGGTGAAACAACTGTACATCAACACCGAAAAGGGATTTTGACATGGCTGTGTATACGTTCATCTTGAATAATTTTTTTCTCTGCCACACGGACAAATAAAAGGCCAGTCACAAATACAGCCCGAGGATGTATAAACACCTTGGGACAGACTCATAGATTCAGGACTAAAACTGTGTAAGCTAGTGTTGCCACGATACCAAAGTTATGACTTTGATACAATACCCTGCCTGAATATCTCGATACTGAAACAATACCATGGCAATAACCTAAAATGTTTGGGAAAAGTAATGATTAAACACAATTGAGCATTTTTTTCTTCAAATGTTAACTTCAATGTAAATATTTACATGCTATAGAGCAGGGGTCTTCAACATTTTTTAAGCCAAGGACCCCTTAACTGAAAGAGACAGAGCAGGGACCCCGTACTACATATATTGTATAAAATGAAGTTGCATATTAAACTGGGCCTACAATAACATGTAAGGTGGCCTAAAGCCTTAATGCATTCCTTTTTTTTTTTGCATAGAATACTAAACTTTTAAAATGGCCTAATTGTTGGCATGATTTTATAAATCATGTTTTAATGTTAAACATACATGTGGCACAGTGAATCCTTGTGATGAACTGTGTATGTGGATGGCCTTAGTGACTACCTTACCTATAGGCCAGTTAGCAGTGGGGATTTATGTTTACTAATATGTTGGCTTCATGTTAAGACTTTTTAATTTTTGAAAAAAAATTAACAATTTGGAGGACCCCCTGCACTGACTCTGAGGACCCCCTGTTGAAGATCCCTGCTATAGAGTAATCTGTCCCCTATACTTCAGTCTTTGATGGCTGACTTCCTTTTTTTTTTTTTTTTTGTTAAACGGCGCCCCCACCAAAGGTCAGGGTCAGAACAGCAGTCATGGAGCTGGCAGGTTTCAGTTCAGCAAACTCTTGACTGGTTTACAGCCACGCTCTCTAATAGTCTAAACCCTTACGTGGCCTCCCTGTTGCCTCTATTTCCAAATCAAAAGTTGAATTTGTGAAGTACCAGTTAGGAGTAAAATGGCAGTAAAATAATACATTGGCTCCCCCTTAGGATTGTCCTGTGGCTCTAGTGAACTGTGGTGCGTTCCAGTGGTCGTGTACATCCAAGACCAAGTGTATCCCTATATCCTGGAGGTGTGACCGCATGAAGGACTGTGATGATGGCAGTGACGAGACTGAATGTGAGTACATTATGCATCACAGAAAAAGGTGGCATTGTTTACCCATTGAAAAGAAGACAAAAAAATTAAACAATGCTTGATTTGAAGTGAAATGAAGTCATCATAGCCTAGTAACTGCACATCTCTGGTCCGAATCCAGCCGGGGGCTATTATTGCATGTAATCCCCTCTTTATTCCCTTATTTTTATTTTTTCTTCTTCTGAGTCTTTGTGTACGAGTCTCTGTAATATCTAATGGAAGTCAAATGTCGAAAGTAATCTTAAGTGA
Source organism: Sander lucioperca (assembly GCF_008315115.2). Taxonomy (NCBI): domain Eukaryota; kingdom Metazoa; phylum Chordata; class Actinopteri; order Perciformes; family Percidae; genus Sander; species Sander lucioperca. The sequence goes on from NC_050174.1 coordinate 23,842,207, forward strand.
TAAGAGTATAGTGTGGAAACTGAAACGGGTGAAGATCAAAATGAAACCCATAAGCGAGGGGAACAATTGAATAGCTGGAGCGCCTGTCTCTTTAAGCCCCCCTCCTGGGAAAAAAGCCCAGTCTGCTCTGATTGGCCAGCGTGTTTCCTGGAATCACTGCTGTTTCACTAGTAGCAGCTGGAGCTACTGCGACGGGAGTATATAGCAGCACTTTGTACTGTGAAAAATCACAAACAAAGGCTTCTAAACCAAATGCTACATAACCGAAAAATGTTTCAGGAGTAATGTGACCCGGAATGGGGGAGAATTTAACAACATTGGCAGCCAAGAGGACATGCTTTACTGCCGTTAGCATGTAGCTACATGTGACAATGTTAACTCTTGTTATCTTCCATAGGACCATGCACTCGTCGATGATTTGGTCTTTTTTTTCCTAGGCACTTTTTTCAATGTTTTGCTTTTCTTTTTTTTTTTATATAAACTTCTTTTCACTACCATTTATAAACGCCACTAACACCGACTCATTACTAGTTTTACACTTTTTGGATTTCATGGTCAAACCTAATTAAGGAAATGATACCTAATCCTTGAGTTAAAAAAGTTGAAATTATGAATTATTTAGACTAATATTAAAGATGCAGTAGTAAGACTTATAAAACTAACTTTCTGTCATATTTGCTGAAACTGACCCTATGTTTGAGTAGAACTACATGAAGCAGGTCATTAAAAAAATAAAATAAAAAATCCTCTGGCCTGTAGTGCGATTTGCAAAATCCACAGCTCCCTGTTGAGATCCACCAATCATGGCTGGGGGGGGGGGGGTGTGTCGTCTAACTTCATGTCAATCTCTGCTCATGCACACTCATTCATTCTCCCTTGTGGAGGGAGGGGCTTAGGAGACCGTTTTGGCCTTTTAGTGGAAAGGGGGGAGGGACTGAGAAGTTGTCGATGTTCACATTGTTCACATTTTTTTGCTAAGTCCTGGATCTTCACAATCCTACCTACGTTCAGTCGGGATACTGTTTCAAAACATTTCAATTTCTTTTTGAAATGCAAAAAAATTAAACAAAACACCCCAAATTCAATGAATGTAGAGAGCCGATCTTCTGTTGTACTTGTGAAGTGCATTGTGTGGAATCATCCGTCCGTGTTATTTTTGGGTAATCAAAATGAAGTAGTTTAAAAAGAAACCCATATTTCTGATATAGACATTTTGGAAAACGGGTCAAATTTGACCCGAAGACAACACAAGGGTTAGCAAATAGAACACCAGTCCTGCCTGGCTGGAGCAGATGACCAATCATAGAAGGCCGGCTTGGAGTTGCGTAACACTTAGCTGAGAGTAGGAAAAACTGTTGAAACCGAAGCGTTCAGAACAGTTGGAATTTTAGCTCACGGGAATTTTACCTCATTATTTCAATAAGTATAATAAAGTATTTTGGCCACGTTCAACATTAAAATCCAACAAAACATTGTAGATATGACGGAAAAGCATAATATGTCCACCTTTTTAAACATTTGTTTCGTTAACTTTCAATAAAGGGATTTTACTTTATGTAGCCTAGCTGAATACCTCCTACAATTCTGTATTTTAAAACCAAAAACATGGTGTGTGTACTAGGTAGGATGGTGACATGCCTTCCTCACGAGTTCCAGTGTGGCAGCAAGGAGTGCCTGGATCCATCGCTGGTGTGTAACGGCATTACCAACTGTGCCGACGGCTCCGATGAGGGAGGCAGCTGCCAGATAAGCTGTGCAGAGGCAGATAACAAGCGCTGCTCCCAGAGCTGCTACAGCACACCACAGGGAACGGTGAGCATCCTTGTATCTCCCAACTTTGTGTGTGCTTGATCGTTAACAAACAAGTCAGTCTGTCCGTGGCTTTAAAATGGAAAAAATAAAGACTTGAGACGGTGGTGGAAGATGTATTCAGATCCTTTACTTAAGTAAAAGTGCAAATACGACACTGTAAAAATGCTGTTGCAAAAAAGTCCTGCATTCAAAATGTTAAGTAAAAATATGTACGTATCATCAGGAACATGTACTTAAAAGTATCAAAAGTAAAAGTTCTCGATGCATATTTATATTTTAGAAACTGGAAACACTCAACAGTTCTGTTTAATTAATTGGCTAATTTCAGCTGTACTTGTAGGCCCATATATTGTTAGGTAGTTTAATTTATAATTAAACATTGTGTGTGTGTTTTGTGTGCAAGATTAATGTAGGGGGAGAAAAATGTACAATACTTCTCTCCTGAAATGTAGCGGAGTAGAAGTAGAAAGTGGCATGAAAAAAAAGACTGAAGTAAAGTACATGTAGCCTACCTCAAATTTGTACTTAAGTACAGTAGTACTGGAGTAAATGTACTTGATAACATTCCACCACTAGTAGAAGAAATGCAGTAGAAACTGAATTGTGACTGTAGCAGTGAATGTAAAGTTTCTGAAAGACCCTTCTGGATAAACCAAGCATTTTGTTTTCTTTCTATCAACTAAGTGTGTTGTGTGTGTCATGACTCTATGATGGCTTTCCCTCTTAAGTGTGTAATGTGAATGTTGCAGCTCCTCTGTCTAATACTCGGTTCTTGCTGTGTAGCGTTGTGGCTGTGAGGCAGGCTTCAGGTTCATGGCAGACGGGCTGACATGTGCCGATATCGACGAGTGTGAAGGCCGGAGCCCAGGCGTGTGCAGTCAGCTGTGCGTCAACAATCAAGGCTCATACCAATGTGACTGTCACCCAGGCTACGTAAAGGAGGCAGATGGGCACAGCTGCAAGATCACCGGTAAAGCCCTTTGGTATATCCGTTTAGTGGGCCATAGAACAGTGTTTTGCAGGGGACGCATTATGGAAACTTAAGGAATTGGTTTGAAGTTTTGGGAAATGCACTTTTCATACAATTCACTTTCTTGCTGAGAGTTGGACATAATTGTTTTTTTTTTTTTTGTTTTTTTTTTTAAGTTTGTATGAACATTTTGTCTTTTATCTGCATGGTAGCACTTACCTAAAAAGATAAGGACTGCAATAATGTTCCTAAAATATATAGGATATAAATCTAGGGTAACATTTTGCATTGTGGTTCAATAAATGCGTCCACTCACTAAGACCTCCTTCATTTTAATCAATTTTAACACCAATAGTCACTAGTCTATTATATCAATAGTCATTTTGATTGTCAAAATGACTAATGACGATGATCCATTTTTCACCCCTCAGGTGAACCCTTCCTGTTGTCGTCAGTCCAAACGGACCTCTTCTCGTTTGGCCTGCGCAGTCGCAGCCTTGATGTGTTGTCCTCCTCTGCCAAGAAGGCCATCCTCTCCCTGGACTACGACTGGATGAAGCAGAGGGTCTACTGGGTCAGTCTGGATGCTGAAAGCATCAGGTGGTCCTCACTGGACCAGAAGACCACAGGAACTCTGATTAAAGGTTGGCGCAACGTTGCAGCTGACTTGACATCTACATTTAGTAATATTGATGCAGAGGAATAATTATTCACGGGTCTTGCATTGCCAGACCCATCTCCACAGCGCTGTGGAGTCAGGTCTGGCTACACCACACTCTTGGGTTGTTTGGTTTTAAAAAAAAAAAAAGCAATCACAATCGTCTTGGGCGACGCTAATCTCCGGATGCAGTGATGGTGGCTCTGCAAGATAGTCTCGGGAAGGAACTTGTTATGGTGGAACATTTGCACCCCGCAAAAGAAAATGCCATATAAAATATTAAAGGTCCAATATGTAATATATTTACATCCGGCACATGAGCCATGCAGGCAGTTATCCTGGAAATGTACTACTACATTGATCCAAACTAGGTATTCACTGTCATGCATAAGGATACTTCCTCAAGACAAGTGACGCCATTTTCAATTTTATTGTCATCGACACAATGTGCAGGCACATGTGTAACGAAATCTAGGTCAGTGGCGTCCAACAAACAGTGCGGGCGGTGGGCACATACACAGTAGATTTAAAAAACAAAACCGAAAAAAGACCATATTATTAATCTATCAACATTATCATCAGTATAATTCTGAGGCTGTAAATAAACTGAGTGAGGTAAGATGTATTATGAACATGGGCAAATGTTTCCACAGATGTCCGGGCTGATTCTATTGCCATGGACTGGCTCGGGAGGAACCTGTACTGGATCGACGGAGTGAACAGCCAGATTGTTGCAGTCAGACTGTCCACAGCCACTGTGAAGTCATTGGACCACAGCATCATCCTGGATGAAGACCTGGAACAGCCTCGCTCTCTGGCACTGCTGCCACAAAAAGGGTCAGCATGATGATTTCACCCTCCAAACTATACTACAATGTTTGTAAAATGCTTTTTGTGTGCTCATATTATGCTTCTTGGCTTTTTCCCTTTCCTTTTATTGTGTTGTGTATCTTTTTTGTGCACGTTATAGGTTTACAAAGTGGAAAAGTCCCCAAGGGACTTACCATCTCCAACAGAAAACACTGTTCACAAACTGTTCCAAACAGCTCTATTGTAGTCCAGCCTTTACTTCAGAGACAAATGTGGTCACTTTGGAACACACCTTATAATGCTCGCCTAGCTGCTAGCGTGGCACTCCCTCATACTCTGCTTCTGACTGGCTAGTAGTCCTTACCTAGCTACTGTGCATGTGTGACTCCCAACAAAGATGGAACAGAAGTGAGAGGTCTCACTCTGTAGCTAAAACGGAGAGCTCAACACACAGGGTGAAAAGAGGAGCTGCAGCAATGTGCAGTACAACAAAAATATGGTGTTTTTTTAAACCATGTAAACCTATTCTGATATAACCTCTAAATACAATTTATGAACCTGAAAATTAGCATAATATGAGCACTTTAAAGACCATTTCAGAGTCTTGTTTTTCTACCAGGTTGATGTTCTGGACAGAGATTGGTACTGTAGTGAAGATAGAGCGCGCCGGCATGGACGGGTCAGAGAGGAAGGCAGTGGTAAACTCCAGTCTGGGCTGGCCGGGTGGTGTGGCTGTCGACACAATCTCTGACCGAGTCTACTGGACAGATGAAAGGCTGAGGGCCATTGGATCTGCAACACTGGATGGAGATGACATTCGGGTAAACTATTTTAAAAAGGGGATGTTGTAGGGCTGGGCAATATATTGATATGAGGCTGGATATCGTCTTAAATTTTGGATATCGTGATACAAGTATTGCCTTTTTCCTGGTTTTTCAGGCTTGCATTACAGTAAAGTAATGTATTTTCTCTATCCTGTTCTATTTGCCTGTTCTTTATATCCACATTACTGATGATTATTTGTCACACATGTCATTGTGTAAATATTTTGTGAAAGCACCAATTGTCAACCCTACAATAGCACCACGATATCAAGGTATTTGGTCAAATATTGTGATATCCTGCCCTCCTTTTTAAAGGTCCCATGGCATGAAAATTTCACTTTGAGGTTTTTTTAACATTTGAGTTCCCCCAGCCTGCCTATGGTCCCCCAGTGGCTAGAAATGGCAATAGGTGTAAACCACACGTGTCAAACTCGAGGCCTGCGGGCCAAATCGGGCCCCTCACAGATTATGATCCGGCCCGCATATCAATTTTGGTTTACAATAAATTTTGGCCCACCTAGTTTTTGTAACTTTTCCCAAAGTTTTTTGGAACTTTCTTCTATGATGGCTAAGAACATTTCTCCTGACTTCTTTAGGACTTTATGTCGACCAAAGTGAGAAGACTATGACACATGCAATAATACAGTCAAACATATTTAACTTTTGGATTAAATAAAAGCATGTCAATAAACTCTACATGTCTGGCCCTTGATGTGATTCTCATTTTCTAGTGTGGCCCTTAGTGAAGTTGAGTTTGACACCCCTGGTGTAAACCGAGCCCTGGGTATCCTGCTCTGCCTTTGAGAAAATGAAAGCTCAGATGGACCGATCTGGAATATCCTTAATGAGCTCATAAGGGGAAAGGTTACCTCCCCTTTCTCTGCTTTGCCCGCCCAGAGAATTTGGCCCACCCATGAGAGAAAGACCTCATGGCTTGAAAACAAGCAAAGTGGCAGTAGGTCAAGGCCACACCCCCACCCTCCACCTTGCCCCCCCCCCCCCTCCTCAATAGCTACAGACACAGAAATGGCACATACTAAGGAAAGCTCATTGTGGGACTGGCTCTAGTGACTGTAATTCTGCACCAAGGCTGAATTTTGGGAAAGAGACTTAAGATACAGTATTAGGGGACCACTAAGGCCTATATAAAAGAGACTTCAGATACAGTATTAGGGGACCACTAAGGTCTATATAAAAGAGACTTCAGATACAGTATTAGGGGACCACTAAGGCCTATATAAAAGCAGCATGTCATAGGACCTTTTTAAGGAGTACCCCACAAGTGGCACTTAATGGTTTTCTTTTTCTGAAATGGCCTGAGCATAAATGATAGCTCATGTGAAAATGATAAGACTCTAAAGTCACAGCCCTGAATAATAAATGTGTCTATTTAAATGTAATTTTCAGATTCTACAGATGAAAGAGACCACCAACCCATTCTCCCTGGCACTGTTCAATGACATGCTCTACTGGTCTGATGCCAAAAAGCGAGTGGTGCTGGCTGCTCATAAAATCTCTGGCAAAAACTGTCAAGTTCTCCTGAAAAGACTCAGACAACCTTTTGGTGTGAAGGTGAGTAAAATGTTGAATGAAGGATGTTGGGACAGGTGGATATGGGGCTGGTATTGTATAATGGAGGAACTGGAACAAAATCTTTGATCACTTTTGTGTGTTTTTTTTTTTTGTGTTTTTTTTTTTGTGTTTTTTTTTTTTAAGTGCTCACAGCAGCTTGCCATATTGCCCACGCACAGCTATGACATTGCATGTTTAAAAGCTTATGAAGATACTAACCTGTTTTGGGAAATTATAAAAACCCCGGGGTCGTTGATGGAAATATTCCCAAACTGCTGTTGTGAATGAAATTATACATTCCATGTGCTGAAAGGAATATTTCAATCGGCATGAATTGTAAGGTGCAAAAAGAGCATTTTTAAAACACTTTTGTTCGCTGCTTGGTTTGCAGGTCATCCACCCATTGCTCCAGATGGGCATTGATAGTCCCTGCGAGAACATGGACTGTTCACACATGTGTGTGTTGGCCCCGGGACCCAAGGCTGTGTGCAAGTGTCCCTCTGGTCTCTTACTGGCTGAGGATGGCCTGACATGCTCCAGCCTTGTCAATTCAGCGTTCCTGCTGATGCTGTCTCCCTCCACCGTCACCCAGGTTTTGTTATAATGCATAGTTTTGCTTGGTCTAATTTGCTTTAGGGCAGGGGTGTCCAACTCATTTTAGTTCATGGGCCACATAGCCCTAATTTGATCTCAAGTGGGCCAGACCAGTAAACCACTCCAGAAAGATCAGAAACTTGATCTGCCACAGAGGGTCTTGTCAGCTTGATGTTGGCAAATGCAAGTTGCTTCTGCTACAATGGTGTTCTAAGGCCATTGTAGGAAAAAAATAATGTTACGAACCTGGGAGAGAGGGGTAATATTCAGAGGAAAAAAAAGATTTTTAAGATTAAAGTCGTACATTTACGGAAAAATAACTTATATTCTGAGATTAAAGTGGTAAATTTGGAATTGGACTTAATTACTTCTCTGCAGTTTTCACATTTTGCAAAGTCGTCCAGTGGGCCTGATTGGACACTTTGACGGGCCGTTTCTGGCCCATGGGCCGTATGTTTGACACCCCTGCTTTAGGGTAACTTTTTCCAACCTGGACCCTATTTTTGGTGATTTCTGAGCCGTTTCTGGTGAAAAAGGTAAGTCTCTAAAGGAATTCTTTCTACACTTAGAATAATAATCTGAGCCTTTTTAGTGGACAAAATTCACGATTTGTCCCTATGATTACATGGTTACAGCGTAGTTGCTTAATACTGGACTAATTTAGGCCTACTTGTGTTGAAACCACTTTCATCTATTCTCTCATAGATCTACTTGCAGTCCCAACACACGGCAGGAGAGCTGAAGGGCTGGCCTGAACACATGGCCCTGCAGGTGCCCAGCGTCAATGAAGCAGCCATCATGGACTACTGCCTACGTGACCACACCCTGTTCTTGACGGACGACGGCACAACCTCACTTAGCTCCTTTAAGCTAAAGGAATCTGACTTGTCCTCCAAGGACCAGCTTCTGAAACTCCTGGGCAACACCATCACCGCCATGGCTCTGGACTGGGTAACACTTAACATCTACTGGAGCAGCAACAAACAGCCCCGCCTGCAAGTCACCTCCAGCACCGGCGCACACACTGCCGTTCTCATAAAGGAAGGTATTGGGCAAGTGCGATCCATCGCCCTCCACCCTCCCAATGGAAGAGTTTGTTTTGCCAACATGGGCCAGCAGGGTACGAGTACCGTGGCTACTGTAGAGTGTGCCAACATGGACGGTGCTGGGCGGAGTGTGGTGTGCAAGGATGCTGTCCAGCCCACATCTCTGGTCTTCTCCAGTAATGGGGATACAATTTACTGGGCTGACACAGGTATGACTTATTACAAATTTTCATTATAGTCGGGTGAGTTTTCTTAAAGATGTTTTTATGCATTGAAAGTAAATGTGCAAGAAAGCATAATTTGCATAAAAAGCAATAACCAAGCTTGGATTCTTGCCCAGGTTTAGGGACCATTGGCTCTGTCAAGCTTGATGGCTCTGGATACAGAGAGTTGAAGACAGGTGATGGCCTGGCTGCTGTGGCTCTGAATGATGGCGCACTGCTCTGGATTACTGTCAGTGGTAATGGCTCATTTAGTATGTACATAAAAATAACATCTAATGCAATGTTGTGTGTACCAATTACAAGGAGTTGGTGCTGTTCGGCAGCATCATAACTAGTGTTTTGCTGCATATTTATCCAATACATCAGGAGCTCAAAACATTCAATTCAATTCAATTTTATTTATAGTATCAAATCATAACAAGAGTTATCTCGAGACACTTTACAGATAGAGTAGGTCTAGACCAAACTCTGTACTTTACGAAGCCCCAACTATTACAGTGGTTGCCTCAAGAGCAAGCATTAGCAGTAGCTATTGCGACAGTGGCAAGGAAAAACTCCCTTTTTTTGTTAGGAAGAAACCTCGGACAGACCCAGACTCTTGGTAGGCGGTGTCTGACGGCACCAGTTGGGGGAGTGGTGAATGGTGGCAATAATAGTCATAATAAAGATAGTGAAGCAGTGATCACAATGGTAGTCATAGTAGTTCATGTCATAGTAGGGCACAGCAGGGCGTTACGGGGTGTAGTGTGGCACAGCAGCCTGGGTGGACGCGGTTGGACGCGGCAGGACGCAGTCGGACACTGCGGGGAAACGCAGAGCGTAGCAGGGTGTAGTAAGTCCATAGCGTCAGCTGCACCCAGGACCCCGGTGTAGGTGCCACCCAATTCCAAGGCGATGTTCTGGGTGAAGAAGAAGCAAAGGGACTCCGGGGAGAAAACTCCCCAGAGCTAGGTTAGTAACAGGCATTTCTGGGACTAAGATGCACACAAAAGGAGACAAGTGAAAAGAGAGAAGAGGGAGCGGCTCATTGTGTCCTTGGAAGGAGCTTCCCACAGCAGTCTAGAGTTATAATAGTATAACTAAGAGAGGCAGGCTAAAGAGAGGGGCCCTGGACCGGGCTCGTACTCTCCCCTGCCGGAACGGGCTTGTACTTCCTGCCTCCCTCTACTCTACTCTACTATGCTGCAACTCCTCACTCCCTAACTATAAGCTTTATCAAAGATGATGGTTTTCAGTTTATTCTTAAATGTGGCGACGGTGTCAGCCCCCCGAACCCAAGTTGGGAGCTGGTTCCACAGGAGAGGAGCCTGGTAGCTGAAGGCTCTGGCTCCGATTCTACTTTTAGAGACTCTAGGAACCACAAGTAGCTCTGAGTTCTGGGAGCGCAGTGCTCTAGTGGGACAATAAGGTACTAAAAGCTCTTCTATGTATGATGGTGCTTGACCATTTAGTGCTTTGTAGGTCAGGAGAAGGATTTTAAATTCAATCCCGGATTTTACAGGAAGCCAATGCAGAGAAGCTAATACAGGAGAAATGTGATCTCTTTTGTTAGTTCTTGTCAGAACACGTGCTGCAGCATTCTGGATCAGCTGGAGGGTCTTGAGGGACTTATTTGAGCAGCCTGATAGTAAAGAATTACAGTAGTCCAGCCGGGAAGTTACGAATGCATGGACTAGTTTTTCAGCATCGTTTTGAGACAGGATGTTCCTGATTTTGGCAATGTTACGAAGATGGAAAAAGGCTGTTCTTGAAGTTTGTTTTAAGTGGGCGTTAAAGGATAGATCCTGGTCAAAAATGACTCCTAGATTTCTGACAGTAGTGCTGGAGGCCAGGGCAATACCATCTAGGGTAGCTATATATTTAGATAATGAAGTTCGGTGGTGCTTGGGGTCCCAGCACAATAACTTCCGTTTTGTTTGAGTTCAACATCAGAAAATTGTGGGTCATCCAGGATTTTATATCTTTAATGCACGCTTGAAGTTTAGCTAACTGACCGCTTTCGTCTGGCTTGATTGACAGATATAATTGGGTGTCGTCTGCGTAACAGTGAAAGTTAATTGAGTGTTTCCTAATAATATTGCCTAGAGGAAGCATATATAAAGAGAATAGAATTGGTCCAAGCACTGAGCCTTGAGGAACGCCATGGCTAACTTTAGCGTATTTGGATGGTTTATCGTTAATATTAACAAATTGGGATCGCTCAGAAAAATAGGACTTAAACCAGCTTAGTGCGATTCCTTTAATGCCAACTAAATGTTCCAGTCTCTGTAAGAGGATGGTATGGTCAATAGTGTCGAATGCAGCACTAAGATCTAATAAGACAAATGCGGAGACAAGTCCTTTGTCAGCAGCAGTTAGAAGGTCGTTAGTGATTTTCACCAGTGCCGTCTCTGTGCTATGATGCATTCTAAATCCTGACTGAAAGTCTTCAAATAGACTATTTCTATGCAGAAAGTCACACAATTGATTAGCGACTACCTTCTCAAGGATTTTGGAGAGAAACGGGAGGTTAGATATAGGTCTATAGTTGGCTAAGACCTCAGGGTCGAGGGTGGGTTTTTTCAGAATAGGTTTTATCACAGCTACTTTAAAAGACTGCGGTACGTGACCCGTTAATAAGGACATATTGATCGTATCTAGTAATGTGGTGTTGACCACGGGTAGTGCTTCTTTAAGTAGCTTCGTTGGAATGGGGTCTAAGAGACAGGTAGTTGGCTTAGCTGAAGAGACCCTTAACATTAATTGTTGGAGGTCTAAAGGATAAAAGCCGTCTAAATAAGTATCAGGTCTTATCGTTCTCTCTAGCCCTCCTGCGCCCAATGGTGAGTCGTTGGAAGCTGTGGGCAGAAGGTGATGAATTTTTTCTCTAATTGTTATAATTTTATCATTAAAAAAGGTCATGAAGTCATCACTGCTCAGAGCTATAGGAATAGATGGCTCAATAGAGCTGTGACTATCTGTCAGCCTGGCTACAGTGCTGAAAAGAAACCTTGGGTTGTTCTTATTTTCTTCTATTAGTGTTGAGTAATAGTCTGATCTGGCATTTCTGAGGGCCCTCCTATAATTTTTTAGACTATCTTGCCAATCCACACGAGATTCTTCCAGTTTGGTGGAACGCCATTTACTTTCAAGTTTTCGTGAGATTTGTTTTAATTTGCGAGTTTGGGAGTTATACCAAGGTGCTAGTTTCCTTTCCTTCATCATCTTCTTTTGAGAGGAGCAACCGAGTCTAAAGTAGTCCGTAGGCAGGCCGTAGCAGCGTCTACAAAGTTATCAAGTTGGGAGGGACTAGAGTTAACATAACAGTCCTCTGTTATATTAAGGCATGACATTGAGTTAAGTGCTGTTGGAATAGCTTCCTTAAATTTAGCTATAGCACTGTCAGATAAGCATCTAGTGTAGAAACTTTTATTTAATTTCGTATAGTCTGGTAGTAGGAATTCGAAAGTTATTAAAAAATGGTCTGATAATAAAGGATTCTGCGGAAATACTATTAAATCGTCAATTTTGATGCCATATTCTAGCACAAGGTCGAGGGTGTGGTTAAAACAGTGCGTGGCGTTATGCACCCTCTGACTGAAACCAATAGAATCTAGCAGTGAATTGAAAGCAGTACTAAGGCTATTGCTCTCAATGTCCACATGGATATTAAAATCACCTACAATAAGTACTTTGTCTGATTGAAGGACTACGCATGATAAAAACTCTGAGAATTCAGATAAAAACTCAGAATATGGACCTGGTGCTCGGTAAACAACAACGAATATAATTGGCTGTACTGTTTTCCATGTTGGGTGTTGAAGATTAAGAACAAGGCTTTCAAACGAGTTATAATTTAGTTTAGGTTTAGGATTAATTAACAGGCTCGAGTCAAATATGGCTGCAACTCCCCCTCCTCGGCCTGAGCCTCGTGGAATTTGGGTATTATTATGACTGGGAGGAGTGGCTTCGTTTAAACTAACATATTCGTCATGGCCCAGCCAGGTTTCGGTGAGGCAGAATAAATCAATGTGGTTATCTGATATCAATTCGTTTACCAATAATGCTTTCGATGACAGAGATCTAATATTTAATAGTCCACATTTGATTTTCCTGTTCTGTTCTATCGTTGCAGTGGTTGTTTTAATTCCAATTAGGTTGTTTAGTATAGCACCTCTTTTGTTAGCGTTTGGTTTAAACGGTCTCAGTCGGGGGACAGACACGGTGGTTATGGGATTATGAATGGGTGATTGCTCTGAAGGGAGCACAGAGGGGCGTGTAGCGCTGTATCTCTGATTATTGACTTTGGGAGAGTGTGTCTGGTCAGTGTGCTTGTGGGAGTGTTTACGGGATGTAAACAGTCAATCAGAGGTCTGGGTATGCAGGGCGTGGTGCAAATTTCCACGTAGCATCTGGCTTCCGCGTGTATTGGGATGAATCCCACAATTCACAATTCACAAATGGGCAACTCATAGCTAGTGGGGCTTCTATACAACTTCAAATGGAGGGGCCACATGCGAGTTTAGGGTACCAAATTTATTAAGCAAAGTGTTGCATACCACCAACTCGCCACAGGTTTGGTTCTATAAAAGATGACAAACACAACAATACTTCAGTGTTAACCTACATTTTATTTATCACTGCACATAATTTCCCCTCTTTGCGGTTAAAGGTGGGGTTAAAATGTATGAATATTTGTCACAGTTAGGGGGGCCAGAGGGGGTTCGAGGCTTATTACGGGGGCACTGGCTGGCCTAGCTAGAACCGCCACTGCTTGGCCTCTTTTTGGTAAAAACATCCTATAGTGGATGGGTAAACGTAATGGTAATGTAGCCACATTACTTTGTGTTGTCCCCTTTCTTCAGACAAGACCAGACTCTGGTACAGAGATGAGCAACATCAAAACAAGTTGTGGTTTGAGGTTGACTCAGAAGTGATCAGCTTAAAGGCTTTCAGCAAGTCCAGTCAGATTGGTACGTAAGAACTACACACCATAACTGTTTTGATGGCAGTTTAGAGGGCTCCTCCAAATATGAGCACAAACTCCAGTTGACTGACAAATCTACCGAACTTTTTTTTGTTTTTTTTTACAGGTTCAAACAAGTGCACAGAAAACAACGGCAACTGCCAGCACTTATGCCTCGCCACACCAAGAGGTCGGACATGCAAGTGTGCCCATGACCACATCCTCGTGAATTCCACCCACTGTAGCCCGGAGCAGCGCTGCCCCAGTGGCAGCAGGCCCTGCCTGGATCAATTCCAATGCCAGCCTGTTGAGAAGTTCTGTAACGGTCACGTTGACTGCTATGACCACTCAGACGAGAACTGTGAGTCTTTATACCTTTTTTTTTTTTTTTTTTTTTTTAAGCAATAACTGGAAAATAGATGTAATGTCCTCGATCTAAAATAGCCCAATTTCTTTTATTTTTTGGCTGAAATTGTCACTTTTCTTAGGTGTCCGTCTGAAGCAGAAAGCCATTGTCCTAGCTCCCACCCAGCCCCGCAGCTCCTCTTTTCCTCGTCCGTCCACTCGAACTCCTCTCTCTGAAGACACTGGCCTGAACACCACCGTGAATGTAAACGTTCAGCTCAGTAACCTGGACGTCCAGCAGTGCAGCGAAAAACGCTGCAGTGGCAACGGGCGCTGTGTGGAGACCGATGGAAACCCTGCGTGTGTGTGTTCGCTGGCCTACAGGGGGGAGTCCTGTCAAGACCATGTCCTGAAGACCATGAAGGGTCCCATTGTCTACGCTGCCGCGGGGCTCTGTGCAGGAGTGGTGTTCATTGCTGTGATGATAGTGGTGGTTAGGAGGAAGAAGAGTGCCAACGTAAGGTTTGTCTGATTACAAATTAAAAAGAAACCTTCCTGTACCAACATGAAATGAATGTATAGATTTAGTCTTCAGCTTGCAAATTTAGATTTCTCTGCATGACATAACATAACATGCTGACAGTGGCAATGCTAGCATATTAAGCAGGTGTAAATCAGTTCACAAGCTAACATTTGCTAATTGTAATTTTTGAGATTAGAAGCATTCTGGTTTCCATTTGTGATCAGTCATGTTTAAGCATGGTTTAGTTGCACGCAGGTTAGTCTAGATCACATAAGTACATTTTCAGGATAGAGCCAGACATCCCTTTGCTTAGACTCCGTGTTGCTGTTCTCAAAATGCCTTCCCTACAGGAAACGACAACCTTCGAGCTAGCAAGCTACACGCTGTTAATTTTTATCATGCAACAAGGCAGGCCTGCTTGCTTCTTTCGGTGGATATTAGTACATGCCCTGAACACATTCCTTGTCAATTTTACAATCCAACTGGGACGTTTGGGACCGTTTGGCGAGATTGCTGTGGACTAAGTACACGT